>NC_087203.1:110077214-110179714 GCF_015104395.2 Macrobrachium nipponense | reverse complement strand
AACGGCCTCTAAAAAATGAAAATGGAACCACACATGAATCTGGTTAAAATACAGTTTACAGACCAAAGGTCTTAGACCCTGGCCCTTTGCATACATTAAGTTTCATGACGACACTTCATCTTTCGAAGTGGGTATCTAGCCAACAGTCCAACTCACTCACAGGGACGGGAACATGAGATTTTCCTAGATTCCTTGGTGTCTCACCAGTGTCTCCGTTACCCCCTTTCCTGGTGTTCATGACGGCTGCCAAGTGTATGTGTAAGTGAGTGTGCTTATGCGTGAATCTACATATACAGGGTGTCCATAAGTCCCGGTACCATTACAAGTATTTATTGCTCGTAATAGTACTGGGACTTTATGGACACCCTGTAGATCGCTTATCCAAAACCTTCGAATAAAACGTAAAACTTGAGTTATGGTATTGTCAAATACTCGCTAACCCCACTCCTACCGAACATACTCCAATACACGCACGCGTACACGCACAAGTGAAAAGATAATACGCGCACCCGCGGACGCGCGCTCATACATTTACACGTATGTTACAGCCTCTATGTTATCGCAGTGGTTGTAATGGATGAGCTTCTGATAAACTTCTTGGCGTTTAATAGATCGAATATCTAAACCACTGGTCAAATGAAGCCTTTATTTATAAACTGTTTCATATGTCTTGGCGTTTCCTTTCATGGTTGCTTTCATAATCTGTTTTGATAATGATTTCAAAACTGAAATACTCTTGCAACCATTATTCCGATTTAAAAATTCACTGTTAAATCACAAGAGATTAATTTTAGATATTAATCATCATAAATACATATTGCACTCTATCACATATCTCGTTACGTTACTCAACAAAACGCGAGAACAAATAAGGCACTGAAACAGTGGCCCCATTCATTCATAAATAAGGCACTGAAATAGTGTTCCCATTCATTCATAAATAAGGCACTGAAATAGTGGCCCCATTCATTCATAAATAAGGCACTGAAATAGTGGTCCCATTCATTCATAAATAAGGCACTGAAATAGTGTTCCCATTCATTCATAAATAAGGCACTGAAATAGTGGCCCGATTCATTCACAAAAATCGCGATTCGCTTCCGCAGATAAAGGCTGATAACCTCAGGGTAATACCTGTCATATTTCATAGTCATCGCACAGTCCGCTATTCCCCATTCGTGACAGGAACGACCTTCATTATGCAATACACACCACCACACCATGCCTATAATAGTGTGTATAATCGTTAACGAAGGTACGGGAGCACTCAAACGTTAATTTTCTTGTTAGTCAAAGACGAAATAAAACACGAGTGGCTGAGTTCAGCCCCGGAACACTGGATATCAACGAACAATCTATACAATTTTGTTGTTGTTGTTGTTAATAATTGATCTCTTCTTTCCGTATTTCCTATTACTTTTTGTTACTTTGCCATTGAACGCCATATTCCTTGGAGCCTTAAGTTTCAAGACAGTGACCCCTGTAGGTATGTTCCGTATGAATAGGGTTCATCTTCTGAATAATAATAATAATAATAATAATAATAATAATAATAATAATAATAATAATAATGAAGGTACAGAATTATTTCTGAATAAGTTAAGTATGTTAAGTATGCCTAAGTTTAACCAGACCACTGATGGCTATAGGAACCAATTGGTTACTTATCGTGGGATCCGGACCTCATTATACCGAGAAATGAATATCTAATCACCAGAAAGAAATTCCTCTAGTTCCGCCTTGGCAGCAGCGGAGAGCGAACTCGGGCTACCAGATTGATAGGCGAGTACGCAGTCCACTCGTCCAATGAGGAAATATTCTTAATATAATAATAATAATAATAATAATAATAATAATAATAATAATAATAATAATAATAATAAATGAAAGCACATACTTGTACGATCTAAATGAAAGAAGTAATTTTAATAAGTTCTCCAATGAGGTTCTATTCTTAATATAAAAAATAATAATAATAATAATAATAATAATAATAATAATAATAATAATAATAATAATAATAAGGAATGAAAGCACAGAATAAAGATAATATTTCATTGCATGAACTAAATGAAAGGAGTATTTTAATAAGTTCTCCTGGTCGGATTACACTGAAATTGCTGACAACTCGACGAGACTTCCGTGAAAATGTTAAATGACCTGAAGACGCAGCAGAGAGTGGCGACACGCCCTACCATTGCAGCCAAAAGCTTTTCCCTTTCAAAATCACGGCGGAGTGACTACTCCTCACTCCATCCACCACCTGGCCCTTAGCCACGCAATGACGGACGCTAATGCCGGAGTGGCGTTAAGCACACACACTCCCCATTAGCGTAATAGCCATTTAGGGCGTTTAATAGCCCGTCGTAATTACCGTTCGCTATGATATTAGAACCAATTGCGAAGTGTACCAGTTCGGAAAAAAATTCTTTCTAAAAAAAATAAAGAAAAAAAAAAAACTAAATACGACTCTAATGAACACACATACACATCTGTTACTTTCGACAATGCGTTTCTCTAAATGCCTGACATTCACCACAAGGTGGACATAGCAAGCCTCATTTTGGAAATCAGTTCGAGTGACTGGTGGCTACTGCATTTACGCAGCTCAGTCTGGGCTACTTAGCAGTGATTAGACGTGGTGGCCGGGAGTGCTTGATTATATACATATATATATATATATATATATATATATATATATATATATATATATATATTATATATCACTTTTCTCAGTGAATGTTGTCTTCTGAGAGTAGAGTATCTTATCGAAGGTATTGTGGGATATGTACAAAAGTGTATGTATGTATGTATGTTAATAAATTATGTCTGGTGTATGATATATATATATATATATATATATATATATATATATATATATATATGTGTGTGTGTGTGTGTGTGTGTGTGTGTGTGTGTGTGTGTGTGTGTTCATTTATATTTTTATCACTGATATACAATAATAATCTCACTTACGATGAAAATAAAAATTTTATCCGTACCATTTCTTGGTAATATCACCTTATAAAACAAACTCCAAGAGAGAGAGAGAGAGAGAGAGAGATGGCTCCTCCTCTATCCAACCGGTCTCTTTCCCTTCTTTTTTTCTTTTCTTTTCTTTCCTCCTCCCGGCCATGATATCAGCCGAGCAAGAGAGAGTCCTTAAAGTGTCCCACGGAACTCTTCGTCGCCGTCCCCGAGCCCCTAAAGTTGGCCATCCGTGTCACGTGAGACAAGGACATAAAGGTTCGTAAAGCAATTTTCAACTCTCGTGACAATGATCTGTGGTCACGTGGTTCCATTTCTTGCAAAGCTGCTTCTTCTTCTTCTTCTTCTTATCTTTTTTTTTTACGGGGAACGTTTGCATTCAGTTACATTCGTAACCGTGATCTTGAATTGCTTTTATGCCAAGCGGCTGCTGAAACGTTTTGCTTTTGGTTGGATACGTATATAATGTTAATGTACTTTTTATTAAGGCCTTGACTTAAAGGGAAGAATTTGAGTTTCGGGAACTAGAGGTAATGATCATCTTTGGTGAGAGGAAAACAACAACAGCTTCCTCTCTCTCTCTCTCTCTCTCTCTCTCTCTCTCTCTCTCTCTCTCTCTCTCTCTCTCTCTCTCTCTCTCTCTAAGTAAGACAATGCGGGTAGACAACGCAGTGAAATGTCTAAATGCCACCTTCCAGGTTACCGAAAATATTATTCGAGTTTATCAAAATTTTAAGGTTATTAAAAATACCTATTAGAGAATACAACGCAGTGAAATTTCCCTAAATTCCACATGTCAGATTATCGAAATTATTATTCGAGATTATCAAACTTTTAGGTTATTAAAAATACCCATTAGATGTATTATCGATGCTGCATTATATCCCAACTGTTCAAGAAAACACAACGATGCGATAAACAAAAGCTTCCTTTAAACCAGCACGGCACCAACTTACAAAATTAACACCTTGCATACTACATACTACGGACATGATATTTCCCCTCGCTCGAGTCAGGATTAACCCAGAAAATGCGAGTCATTGAGTCATTTCAATTATTTAATGAGACGGGATATCACGGCTAAGCTGTCAAGATGACTGACGTGGCATGCTACTGGAATGCTTTTTTTTTTTTTTTTTTTTTTTTTTTTTTTGCTTGCATGCATACACATGCGTGTTTCGAAGCAATAAGAGGAAACTGAGAATATTTCCATTCCAAAGGTCGCAATTTTCATTGGGATGACGTTCTTCATACGTCATTTAGAAGATTTTGATCAAATTGGCGTCTATACTGGATCATGCATAATCAACATTTTATTTATTTCGGAGGCCAAATAAATCTCAAAGATACATTGTGAAAAGTTCTCTCTCTCTCTCTCTCTCTCTCTCTCTCTCATATGAAACACACATACACACACATATATATACATATAGATAGACAGATACAACTGTATCTGTATCGTAAAAACAAAAATTCGTGATAACTTAAGACAGGGTTGAGACCAGAGGCCCTAACCATCGGGACGTCACGTACCATCCAAAAAGATCGGACTTAGGTGCATTCGCTATGTGACTTTGTATAGCGGCATAGCGGCTAGTTGTGGCAGGGCTGGGTATGGACTGAACCAGTTTAAATGTGGAGTTTTATACCCGTGGAGCATAGCTGTTACACACTGATAAAATAAATATATGGATATGCATTCCGTTCTAATATACAATATATATATTATATATATATATATATATATATATATATATATATATATATATGTATATATATATATATATATTTATATATATATATATATATATATATATATATATATATATATATATATATATAATATATATATATATATTGCAAAGACGATAAGACAAGATCAAATCAGACAGAAGCAAGCAAACAAAAAAATAGCTGTAAAGATCTAGGTCGTCTGAGAAAGCAGGATCTTTAAACTACCAAGCACGGATGAGTCTCTCTCTCTCTCTCTCTCTCTCTCTCTCTCTCTCTCTCTCTGAAGATAATTCATTTGATTCATGGAGATGTGGTCTAGTAATATATAAATATATATATATATATAATATATATATATATATATCATATATATATATATATATATATATATATATATAGTATAGAGAGAGAGAGAGAGGAGAGAGAGAGAGAGAGAGAGAGCGAGAGAGAGAGCTGTCATTTAAAATCAATCATACACACCAAATATGCATTACAAACCTTAATGAAGTCATATACTCAGAACTCATACGCTAAACCCACACCTCAGAATATATTAATAATAATAATAATAATAATAATAATAATAATAATAATAATAATAATAATAATAAACTCCTAAAACAAAATCCATAGACGGCCAAAAGCAGCGCCATGAAGGAAGAAGGCGATGATAGCACCACCGAGGGGAGGGGGAGGGGGAGGGGGAGGGAAGGGGGAGGAGGGGTAGAGGAGGAGAGTGCGTGATACCATCGCCAGCGTGGGTCATCTTATTAAGGGAAAACAATTTACGATGACGTATACAGCACATACTCCGCTGGTGCCTTCTAGTCTTTATCATAATGACGTTAGACTTGTCGATTTCGCTGCTCTTTTGTCTTTAGTTTTTTATTTTTATTTTTTATTTTTGGGTTTTTTTTGGTATTTTTTCCCTTCCTCCTCCTCCTCCTCCTCCTATCAGATTTGATCGAATCTGCAAAGCTTAAAGTCAAGTCTTTGTCATCCATTTTCCTTCCCGATTTATTTGTCGTTTGATCTTTTCGTAAAAAAAAAAAATCAAGTCTGCATATTCCCTTTATAAAAGTTCTTTCGTTATCGAGGAAAATTATGCCAATGTTTTAGAAATCAGATGTCAGGATAAGACTTCATCAATCTAAAATATATATTAATTATAAAAATAGTTTATATTAACGAGTATCACAACCCAAATAATAACATTTAAAGAATTACAGCGATCTAATCGTTTTATCTATAAGCTGAAAGTTTTGTGTGACGAGAGAGAGAGAGAGAGAGAGAGAGAGCCGGCTTTCCTCAAGAGGAGCTGTCTCAATAAATCCTTCCTGATGCAGTCCCGAGTGTCTACGCCTATCATGTTTCCTTTAGTTTAGGGAAAAGGAGAGAGAGAAGAAATAGGCCTATACGCTACTTCCAATGTCCTCTAACGCGATCTTCCCTTCTCCACCGGTGGTGAAACCAAGTTCTGCTTGCAAAGTTTACGTTTTAAAAAGTGAGGGAAGGTGTTCGTTATTTCGACAAGTTAAGCCTATACGCAATTTTTGCAGATCGGAGATATCTTAAAAAACGGAAAAGATACCGAGGGAGTACGGTTAGGATATTGGGTCTCCCCCTTTTTCCGTGTGATAATGGCTTCTAACAAGAGAAGCCCTCGCCATCATTGAAAAGCCCCCCCCCCCCCCCCCCCCCCCCCCCCCCCCCCCCCCCCCCCCCCCCCCCCCCCCCCCCCCCCGCCCCAACCAGAAGATTGACCCAGATCCTCGAAAAGCGATGGAGGAGGGTCTTCGTGTGTGTCCTTGGTATATGCTTCCTTGAACTAGCCGTCCTCAAAATGTGAATGTTTTCTTTTATTC
The DNA here is from genome assembly GCF_015104395.2 of Macrobrachium nipponense. Classification (NCBI taxonomy): domain Eukaryota; kingdom Metazoa; phylum Arthropoda; class Malacostraca; order Decapoda; family Palaemonidae; genus Macrobrachium; species Macrobrachium nipponense. The sequence continues at coordinate 110,173,127 of NC_087203.1, read as the reverse complement.
ATAAGAAGAAATTCCATTGAATAGTGTAAAACATCTGCTGTATTTGGAATGGGTCTCTCTCTCTCTCTCTCTCTCTCTCTCTCTCTCTCTCTCTCTCTAGCGATTGGTATTTTCTAAAAAAAAATTCTAAGTCAGCCAAATCATTTTGAGGATACAATCTTTTCCTGTTGCATTAGCACAACCGTGTGAAATTAGCGTGAATACGTCCTTTCCTATCACGCATTCGCCCTTATAATTCGACCAAGTATTCGTGACACTATAAATGCATTAATCCATACACAAAAGTAATTATGTAAAAGGGTCGTGAAAGCTGTCCACTTCCGCTGTGTAGTGACTCAAGGAAAAATCAGCTTTTAGGTGACGTGTATGAAAACAAATATGAACGTTATGTTAAATTCTCATTACGCGTTATCAAAAGATAAAGCGTAAATGCAACTACTATAAACATGCCTACCCTTTGTAATTTATTGCTGGTTCAAAATGGTTAACAGTCATTAGGCTACGTTCTGACTGATAACTTCGCAAAGAATTATCGAGAATAATTAGGCAAGCGATTGGTGAGTTGCGAAGCTTAAAAAAATGTTTATCGTTATATTTTGCAGACTAATATCGGGAAATAAAACGACTATAGTCATTTGATCGGTAATAAAAAAAATATAGCTTACAAAAAGAAGAATTTGAGTTATATACGATGCAAAAAAGAAAAACGACACATCTTTTTGCACGTCCGGCAAAAGCAAAATTTAGAGAATAAGAATTTGAGCTAAAAAAAAAAAAAAAAAAAAAAAAAAAAATGCTTATCCGGTGAAAAAAAAAATTAAAGGAATAAGAATTTCAGTTACATTTGACGCAACATAAAAAAAAACCACACATCTTTTTGCACGTCAGACAAAAACAAAACAATTTCGGGGAATAAGAATTTGAGTTACATTTGATGGAATAAAAAAAAAGCGCATATCTTTTTGTGCGTCCGCCAAAAAAAAAAAAAAAAAAAAAAAAATCGAGGAATAAAAATTAGAGTTCATTTTGAAAAAAATAAATAAATAAATAAGTAAAAATCCTACTGGGTATCCTAAACGAAGGACTCCCATCTGCTTTCCTTTATTTTCGGTGATGCACTTCTTCCTAAACACTTCCCCTCCCCTTCTCTGGGTCCTTTCAGACCGAAGCCAATCCTTCTTCTCAGAGGTTTCGGGTTTCCCGCTCACGTATCCGCCATTTTTCGCTAAAAGATCATTTCCCTTCCCCAACTTGTAACTCTTGACGAATGGCTTCCTCGTGAAATAAAAAGAGACGTTCTCTTTTCTTAGGAATGTTAATTTTTGCCTGTGCAAATAATAACAAGGTGCCTCGGTCCTCAATGATGAAAGCATCCGACAATGCATCGGATTTGACAGCTCACATGTCATTCGTTGGCTGGCTGCTCTCTCTCTCTCTCTCTCTCTCTCTCTCTCTCTCTCTCTCTCTCTCTCTCTCTGCTCCTCTCTCTCTAATATATATTATATATATTATATATATATATATATATTATATATATATATATATATATATATTTAATATATACCTGTCAGCTAACTTATATATAACAGCCAAGTTCTCAATTTACGTCGTCGTCTAGAGTGAGTTGGCCATATGCCAGCACGGGCTGTTGCTCATTGGCAACAGCCAATACTTCTTACTTGCTGGTAAATATACGCAAGCGCCTAAATTCTGTGTCAGGTAATGTTGCACAATATGCACCAACATTCGTAATAATTTCAGTGAATTCTTTAACACACACACACATATATATATATATATATATATATATATATATATATATATATATATATATATATATATATATATATCTATATATATATATATATATATATATATATATAATATATATATATATATATCTATAATATATATCCATAACCCTTTTCTTACTCTTTATGCTTTTTTATGAGAGTTTAAGCGATTCCGTTTTTACTATAACAAAAGGATTCTTTCATTTTTCACTACGTTTTTCCCCATTCAAGTACGATCTGCCATTAGACGTGCCAGAGGTATAAGCTCTTTTTAATTTATCCCAAGCGCAACTGGCTTTCATTTTTGTAATTCCTTGCATTTTCATTTTCCTATTAACAGATATCTCATGAATACCATTTTGGAAACCTTTCATTGGGTTTCTCTCTCTCTCTCTCTCTCTCTCTCTCTCTCTCTCTCTCTCTCTCTCCTCACATTTTCTATCGACAGTTTATTCTCCACCTCTCTCTTTCTGCTCCACACAGCGGCCTTTTCATTCTCTATTCTTCTCCTTCTTAAACCCCAAACCCTCCTATACAATGGACCCCTTCTGCCTCCCTCCATCCCTCCCTCCCTTCCCTTCCCACCCCTTCCCTAGTTACACGGCGCATTCAGCATTCTCCTCCCTTATCCATTATCTTCCCTATTCAGCCATTATGCATCCATACACCATTCTTCTCCCACTCGCCCCACCAACCCTCCCCTCCCCCCTTTCCACCCTATCTCTTTGCTATACATCCGTTCACTCCCGGGCCGCTAATAAACGCGCCGATCTTCGGCTAAATTCCCTGGACGCGGCGGCGGCGGGCGATTTCAAACTGGATTCATATTTGAGTCATCGTCCCTGAAAAGAATCCCTGAATATATATATAGCATCCCTAAATTGGCTTCCCTAAATTTCGCGGTAGAGCCTGCGAAATTTTTCCAGGCGCCGCTCTATTCTACGTTATATTTTCTCGGCTCGTTTCCAAATGAAACATTTTCGACGAGGTGCATCTCTGACCCCCAACACTTTCGACCTGAGGCCCCGAATATTCCTCGCAATATTATGAGCATTCCGTCGGGATATGATTTCATAATTTCCAATATGTATTCATTCCACCGTCTCTTTCTCGCGTGAATGGCCTGTTTCTACAAGCCTTTAGCCTTTTTTCTTCCTTCTCATAAAATTAGACCGTCCATCACTTTTTTTTTTTACCACACACACACCACCCACTCTCTCTCTCTCTCTCTCTCTCTCTCTCTCTCTCTCTCTCTCTCCAATATACGTCAACGGAAGCCCACCCATATATGTACTCATGCAGCTGACACCCGTTTTGTTCCTTAAGCAAAAGGCGCAATGTTTACATTACTGTTTACATAATTGTTTACATGCAGTAAACGACGCCGCTCAAGAAATTAAATTCTAATTTTCGTGCCACGCTCCTATGAGTCACTCTCATACTCCAGCATTCCACCCTTTCAGCGTTCTGGTAATTATTATTTTTTAATGATTAATATTTTCTCTCACCCTTCTTAACCCCATACCACCCAACCCCCCTACCTCTCACTTTTTCCATCCCAACCCTCCATCCCTTTCAGCCTGGCAGGGGTCCTCCCCCTTCCCACCACATAACCCAACCAATCCTTTCCTTTTCCACCCCCCCAGCACACAAACCACCCGCGGTCTTCACCCTCGCAGAGTGACAAGGGTTGGAAGGGGTCACGCAGGCCAGTTTCAACCCTCCAAGTGCATCTGAACGCCATCTATTGGAGGATGAATGAGTTAATCCAAACACCCAAAACCTCCTCTGCTTGAACGAGCAAATGGAAAAGGACATCTGGACTCAGCTCGCTCAAGGGTCAAAATTTACATTTATAACTGCATTCAAGCTGCAGTTGGATTTTTTTTATTTTTTTTACATTCGCGATGGGATGCCTTAAGAATAAATATGGATGCTTCAAGAAATATACCCATGGACTGTTTATACACGAATAACAGACGTGTGAGAGACTAATGGCCACACTGGAAAAATACATATATACTTCATATTATCACGAAGTTTAGGCATACCGTTTTCTATGCAATCTCACTGGTATAAAATTGGGAAAATTAATTAAACAAAATAATTAAATTGCATTTCGCGGCAGCTATGTGCGCAAGATTTTGAAGTCATATCGGGACTTCAAAAAATAACAAATTAAACTATAACTTTTATAATGCATCATAATTATCCAGGAAACGCGATAAATACAAGGACAAAATCACATTTACATTCTACTGACTGACTTTATCCGTTATCCGACTTGTAAACAAAATTAGCGACCCATTCCAATGTTTCAGTAATTTAACCTTACAAATATTGCAAATCATAACAGAAAGAATTTCGGGATATGTAATATCGCCTTTGTATAATTTCCTTATCGATTTTACTTACACAAACAGATTTAGTGAACTGATACATATGGTCTCAGCTGTGGTTACTGCGGTACGCTAGATAACGAACATTTCGGTAAGCGTAAGTTGCCACAACAAAAACAGAAGACAAATAAGAGGAATAAACTATAATAAAACGGGAAACGAAGTTTATGACACAAACTTGAAAAATACTTTCTTGCAGATACATATCATCAGGTAACTGCTTAAATCAAATAATTCACTGATAACTCTATTCGTTAAAAATATGTTCTGTACAATAACTACTAACAATAAAACAGAATGATAAAAAAAGGTAAAAAAAAGTATCTGGTCACAATACGATATCTGTTCATCTATCGACTACTACGTGCTATTCCCATTATCACAGTTTTCATCGAAAAAGTTCTAGCAATGGCCACGGCAATAATGATTCTTTGACAGTCTTACAAACTTTGAATTCGAGGAAGAAATATATTTTCCGTTAGTTTATTTTTTCAGTAAGTTTCTGCTAATTGCCACTATCATCAAAATCTTAATAATGAGCTTTATATTATTTTACACAACATACTACTTTTAAATTTTCTTACAGGATATTGAAGCCGACAGGTTTGAGTAACCAACCATCTTTCACGGTAGAATTATCAATCTATTTTCAGCCACAGTTTGTTCCCTGGTAAAATTTCTATTTCTTATCGACCGTTGAATAAAAAGACACATTCATCCTAATTAACCCTGTCGCCATGTCTCACAGACATAACATACAATGCAGGCTGAAACCGATCGATTTGTTTAGACATCTAAGCGTATCGATCTCGATCTGTCTGGCTATTCCTTTCTCTTAAGTCTCTCTCTCTCTCTCTCTCTCTCTCTCTCTTAAAAGAGTGAGTTCCTAGCAATTTTAAGAACTGAGAGAGAGAGAGAGAGAGAGCTCTCTTGAAAGAAAGAGAGTTCCTAGCAATTTTAAGAATTGACAAAGACAGACAGACAGACAGAGATTGCGCGTGTTCAAAGAGTGTGCGTCTCTCTCTCTCTCTCTCTCCTTCCCCCTTCATCACCTTCCCTTTTCCTGTCAACTCTCGAGGACTTCCTTTCATATAACGGCGGGCGCTTCCCGTTCTCTCCCGTCTCCTCTCGTCCCCTCCTCCTCTCCCTCCTCCTCCTCCTCCTCCTCCTCCTTCCTTGAGTCTCGTCGTTGCCCTCGGCTTTCCCACAACTCTTTTCCCCTCAACCGAATCATCCTTTCCACTACACTTCCCTTCCTATTCCTTTTCCCCTTTTTTCCTTCTCCCCCTCAAGGTCCTAACACCAGACACCAGCCCTTCTTCTTCACTCCTCGCTCAAGTCTCTCTCTCTCTCTCTCTCTCTCTCTCTCTCTCTCTCTCTCTCTCTCTCTCTCTGTTACTTTGCTCCATCTTATTCGATAAATGTTAACCGATTTCTCTCTCTCTCTCTTTTTTCGTTTAATTTTGCTGCAACTTAATCGCCAAATCTCTCTCTCTCTCTACATATTCCATCTTCCATCTTACTCAGCAAATGTTACCCGATTTCTCTCTCTCTCTTCTTCTCTCCTCCTCTCTCTCTCTCTCTCTCTCTCTCTCTCTCTCTCTTCTTTATTGTACTTCATTTTATTCACCAAATGTTACCCGACCTCTCTCTCTCTCTCTCTCTCTACTCCATCTTATTTACCAAACGTTCCCCGATTTGTCTTATCTCCCTTCTTTATTTTCTGAAGGAGTTGCAATCATTCATAATCATCACTACGGCTAAAATTAATGTGAATGTTTTTAATCCTAAGATATGTCACATGTTTCTTGCCACGGTACAATTATAAATTAAATGTCTATATATCTAACTTAACCTTCTAAATTTTGTTCGCACCTCGCAAATAACCCGAAGTAGTTTTGGATATATTTTCTGTTTATAATTTTCATTCGTCCTGCGGTTTATCTCCTCTACATGTTATTCTCCACTTCTTCACATTTCTTTCTTGTCTAATTCTTACACCGACGTTCCGTATAGCGCCTGCGCACCGGAGACATTTTTTTCCCCGCATTATTCGACTTTTCTTTACGTTTCTTTATCCTCCAGTCGCCGTTAGTATCTCTCTCTCTCTCTCTCTCTCTCTCTCTCTCTCTCTCTCTCTCTCTCTCTGCCATTTTGTCTTTTATCCGATTATTCCTGATGAAGTTACAATAAGGACAAAAGGAATGAAAATGTTCAATATGGCAAGAAGTTATGAAGCGTAATTTTTTTTTTTTTTGCTCTAATAACGATTGAATAAATCAATGCTATAACCTTCAAAATTATTACCCCATTTATTTATTTTTTTTGGCTTAATAACGATTGAATAAATAGAAGCTATAACCTTCAAAATTATTACCTTATTTATTTATATTTTTTGGCTTTAATAACGATTGAATAAACAGAAGCTATAACCTTCAAAATTATTACCGTATTTTATCGAAACATAATTATAAACATTGAAACGTAAATCTAAAGCTGGATTTTTAAGGAGCATATCAGTTTCCAAGCCGCAAAATACAAAAAAAAACATTAAAATAAAAAAAAAATAAAAAAGCACGAAAAAATGAACGCTTCACCTCAGACAAAAGTACCTTGACGATTATTATTTTTCCAGATGCGTCCGTCATTCGATTCATTTTTCACAAAGTCTGCGAGACAGTTCCAATTATCCGGACAAAACTGAAACAGCAACATCTCCGTACTTTACGATTTTGTTAATTGCAACGCCCCGGTGATCAAAGCCCTCGGCTTGTGATACGAAATAAACAACAACCTTTCACTAAAAGCGACAACCTTTCCAGCGACCTAGAAATAAAACCCAGACAGAAATAAAAACTAACAAGTAAGTCGCCCCGAAAACGTAAATAAATAAATGAATAAATAAAAAAAAGAGACAATAAAAGGCAAGAACAAGACTCTGAGCCTTTTCAGCATTTCGCAAAACGAAGTTCTTTTTTTTTTCTTTCGGGCGAGAAATGATTTTTTTTTTTTAAGCCGAACGTACCCCCATCGATATAAGGGAATGATTTGCTTCAATAAACGCAATCTTTAAATGCAGCCATCTACCCTCTAATTAGCCGCAGCTGCCCTTCAGGTTAATTGCAGGTAAAAAAGTATAAAAAGAAATCGAGCAGTTGAGGACCTTAATGACAGCCAGTCACAGGACACACACACACACACACACACACACATACGCCGTCATGAACGCCAGTACATTATACAAGTGAGCCAGTGAGAGGAAGAGGAGGAGGAGGAGGAGGAGGTGGTGGTGGAGGAGGAGAGGGGGGTAGGTTTAATGGTGGTTAGAGGGGGGGGGGGGGGGATCATGACAAGGGGAAGGGGGGGGCCAATACTTGTGCGACATGTTTTGACTGCGGGTGGTCCAACAACGGCTCGGAAGTGTCCCGGCAGGGAGCTACTGTCGGCATACTTTTGTTATCGCGTTGCCTGACAAATCATTATTATTCTGTCAACAGAGGTGTCGTTGCAGACGTGGCTATCACTCGCTGAGTATGCTCCTGCAACGGTTTCCAAATGGGGTATATGCTGTCTGGCCCACACTCCACCCCATGATTCATGGGTAAGTGATTCATGGGGTAAATGGTATTCTGTTTACCCTAGAATTCGTGGGTAAAAGGTATGCTACTCGCCCAATGGTTCTTGGGTAAATGGTATCGTATCTGCCCCACGATCCATAAATAAATGATACGCTATTTACCCCAAGGTTCATGGGTAAATAAAACGTGATTCACGGGTAAAGGATATATTATTATCGCTCTATGAATCCAGATTAAACGGTATTCTATTCGTCCTATGATTCATGGTCAATATATTTCAGACTGTTGCAAATTTTACGAACATTTATTGTATAATATATATATATATATATATATATATATATTATATATATATAATATAATATATATATATATATGTATATATATATATATATATATATATATATAATATATATATATATAGATATATATATATATATATATATATACGTGTGTGTGTGTGTGCGCGTGTGTATAGATATTCACTCGCAAATCGAACGGGTACAGTTCATTTCCGACTTGTGATCACGGTATTATCGCTCTATGAAGCCAGATTAAATGGTATGCTATTCGTGCAGTGATTCATAGTCAATATATTTCAGACTGTAGCAAATTTTACGAACATTTATTGTGTATATATATATATATATATGCATATATATATATATATATATATATATATATATATATATATATATATATATATATATATATATATATATATATATATATATATATATATATATATATATATATTCACTCGCAAATCTCACGGATACGGTTCATTTCCAAATCATTTCACGACTTGTGACCACGGTATGAAAAGTTCACAGCTACAACATGCAAGAGGGGAGAACTATCCAAAACAGAGAGAGAGAGACAGAGAGAGAGAGAGAGAGAGAGAAGAGCGCTAAACTAAAGCACAGGCAGGTGACACGAAAGCCTTAAAATAAAGATTAGTAATTACTTTATGGCCTTTTCTGGGAAGTGTGTATTGCGAATAATTTATAAGGAGTGCGTGTTCGGGCCAAAATAATGGCAATCACGAATATCCTCCTCCTCCTCCTCCTCCTACTCCTCCGTAGGTAAAGGTGGTTTTACCAACACTCGATACACAGCCGCTCTTCCTCACAAACATTCATCGGATTCGGTATTTATATATATATATACATATATATATATATATATATATATATATATATATATATATGTATATATATATACATATATACTATATACATTCTTCATTATATCCTACCAACAGTTAATTATACGGACTCCCTCAGTGAACGTCTAAATTAATACAATAAGCATACCACCTATTATTTATGCAATGCATATTTCGTGCATTATATATACGTATACACACATTTATATATATATATATATATATATATATATATATATATATATATATATATATATTATAAACATAATATAAAGTCAAGAGACTGATTCCCGAATAAATCAACTAACGACCCGTATGCATTAGCACAAGTGCCATATACTTCCATAAATATTTCATTCCGACAACTAGCGGTCCTCTGGCTATCATCGGTCACCACACCACACACACACCTTCACCAGCTGATTCATTCGATCACGACCAAACATAAATGGTGTGCTAACTTAATACAGAGAATAGGTGACTGATATGTGTTTACAATGCATAAAGAAAATATTTGGATATATATCGTTAAAATACTTGTGCGTTTGAATGCATTCGTACAATACATGGGCACCAACGCAAGGCCGCGCCCGCAAGCAAGCACGCACGCACATATAAAAAAAAAAATTGAACGCACTTCATGTCATAAAATCACGGGAAAATTAAGAGATATTTTTCATACCGTTACCATAACACCTTTTACCTTAAGCTTGGTTTGAACTTAAGATAATATTGCATTTGTAGATGGTTACAAAATATATTCAATGCTTTCAATGTCCCAGCTGATAAGGTACAGTAAAGTAGCTTACTAACAGTCAATTCACCTTTTTAAAGGGAGTTAAACTCACATCTAACAACTGATTTTACATCAGTAAGTTTATACTTGGCAAAACATCTAAGTAACTATGTGTGAAAATTGCTACCTTATTAAGCCTACTTCAATTCTAAAAAAGAAAAAAAAAACACTACATGTGCTACTTATTTCAATAAAACCAGAATTCAAACCATGGCGCCAGCCACACACAGCTGAAACAACACAAATCAAGCCAAATCATAATCAAAACAAAAGAAAAACAGAGAGAATATTGACAAACAAATAAAGAAACACAAAACCACCACAACACTCATATATAGACAAACAAACACACACACACATAAACACACTATACTGAAATACACAGACACACGCACATATAAACACACTAAACTGTAGTATACACACACACACACACAAACAAGAGACACACGCAAACACACACACATACACGCACAAACAAACACACACAAAAAAGTGCCTTACAAATGAGTGCTAAAAATAAAAAAATTGTGTTTTTTTTATTTTGAAATAAATATATATATAAAGAAGAGTTCAACTAGAAATAATGTGTAGATAACTATAAATGTTTCATACCTAAAAGTGGATTCCCTTTACCCCCGTACAGCCAGAAACTTCCACTGTTCGCATCTGGAAGCACCGAATGTATAAGCAGTGAGCATTGGCAGATGGCAGCAGCAGGGGGAGGGGGGCATAAGGGGGAGGGGGGGGTGGGGAAGGGGGTATAAGGGGAGGGGCGGGGGATGGGGTATAAGGGGAGGGGAAGGGCAAATCTAGCATAGAGGGAGGATGGAGAAGTAGATGGAAGGGGAATGGGGAGGGGGTATAAGGGGGAGGGGAAGGGGGCAAATATAAGCATATAAGGGGGGAAATGGGCGGTAGGAGGGATGGAGAAGTAGATGGAAGGGTGGGGGATTGGGGAGGGGGATAAAGGGGGGAGGGGAAGGGGGCAAATATAGCATATAGGAGCGGGAGGAGATGGAAGGGGTATGGGGGAAGGGGGGGGTGGGTAGGGAAAGGGGGTAGGGGGGGGGGAGGGGGGGTTATAAAGGGGGTAGGGGGAAGGACACATATAGCATATGGGAGGGAGGGGAGAAGGAGATGGAAGGGGGAATGGGGAGTGGGGGGCGATAATGACAGACAGTAAAAGAGTGAAAAATGACAGATGAATGAGCTTAGAAAAATGTGTTGCACTGTAGTAAAGGAATAAGAAAGAGAAAAAAAGGAATAAATGAAAATAGGAATAAGAGAAAAAAAGGAATAAATAAAAATAGGAATAAGAGAGAAAAAAAGGAATGAAAAATAAATAAGAGAGAAGAGGGGTAAGAGAAAATGGGGCTGCATTGCCAAAATTGAAAAAAAAAAGAATTTTAATTAATCATGTAAATAATATCAATCATTGCGCTGTTATAAGTTAAACAGAACAGCCGTCTTAAGACTCTCTACGATGTAGATAGCAAATTAGTAGCATGGTGAATTTTTTGTCAAAAGAAATAAAGCTAAAACAAAAAAAAACAATAAAAAAATGAAAATTAAAATTCCTTGCTATCGTAATTCAACCTAATTAATTACAGCCAATGTCTAATTTCATCATTTATGAAAAACTTGATACTGAGCAGAAATGAAGATATGAAATACTGTTTCAATATAAAAAATAAGAATGGATATTAGGAAAATAGAAAACGAAAGACAGGCGTAAATAAAAGGAAAAGAAAGAGATAGACATGGGTTTGTTGTTGAATATTACCCTGCATCGCAAACGTATTTTCCGCAAATTAATTATTTTAAAGACATTTTTCCAGTTATGGTTACGTTGTTTCAAATTCAATATTAGCTTCGATAGAAATCTCATAATACGACATCAATTTCGAATGTGTTCCGCGAGTTTTAACAGAATTGAAAAAATAACATTTATTTTTTCAGACAGTCCAAAAATATAAGGGAAAATCTGTAGAAAGATTCAATGGCAAAAGTCAGAAAAAAACAGTGGGCATTTAATGTTAAATTTCCGTAATGCAGAAATAAAAAAAAATCTATTTCAAAAACCTAAGCCAAAGAAAATCTTCTAAAAATATGAAGTTATTTTTCGCTACGAATTCTCTACAGCGTATATTGGAAAACAATTGGCTATATGACTTTTCGTCAGCGATTCAACAACGAATTCTTTTTAGGGAAGCCATTTAAAATATTTATTCTTTTGTTTTTTAGTCCACACAAAGCGACATGCGCCTATAGTTAAGAGCATAAGAAATATAACTAATTTAAGCACCAATATAATTCTGATAACGGAATAAATGAGTAATGCAAAGAGACCAAATAAAAAATTAAATGATAAAACACGCATAAAAACCAAAGGTTATGTAAACAGAGAGAGAGAGAGAGAGAGAGAGAGAGAGAGAGAGAGAGAGAGAGAGAGAGAGAGAGAGAGAGAGCAAATGTGTTTTTGAAGCAACTGAGTTCTGAAAACATGAGTCAATAGGAAAGGAAAATGGATAAATGACATTTGTTAGCATCCTATGGAAATAAAAGAGAATTGGCAACACTGTAAAGCTACTGATGGGTTGCTAACAGAGAGAGTTAAAGCATAATGGTAATAATAATAATAATGATAATAATAATAATAATAATAGCAACAACAACAATAACAGTTTACTGCATAAAAAGACATAAATCTGAACAATATGACTTAAAAAGATAACAGTCTTAAAATTATTAAAACTATGAGAGAAATAATCAAAAAATGAAGTTTCAGTTAAAATCCTCTCAACACAAAAAAGTTACAGAATTGAATAAATAAGATAATCATTTACAGGTAATTACAATAAATCCACATACTAAATTACATAATTGGTAATTCAGTCTTACCCTCCCAAAAATCAAAATCACATGCAAGAGGAAAGTATGATGCAGAAAAGAAATCAAATATTTTTTGTGTGTACAAACTGTGACTCATTAAGCAAAAGGGATAATGGTGTTACTATATGTTTCAGTGGACGCGCCATTTTTAAAAATAACAGTCAGGAGGAAACTGCACGATCACCATAAATTCGTTCAAAGCTGAGAATATTTTCAAAAGGAAATGTGTATTCGTGTAAAATTGTACCACAGACGGAAAAAAGCCTTGTCGGAACTTTCAGTTTTCACAGACATTTATGAAAGAAGCATTCGAGCGAGATGAGGGTCCTGATGAAAAAAATAAATAAATAAAAAAAGGAGGGGGTTTGTTCAAATTAGCTAACGCACGCACGAACAAACACGAAATTCTCTGCATGCCAAATCATCGCGAAGAACCTCGCACTTTGAAAAATAGAGTAAAAAGAGCAGGGAAATATAAAAGGGAAAATCCAATTATATATATAAAAAAGGGTGGAACTAACAAATAGCAAGTCTACCGATGCGCCACGGGCAGTGGAAATTGAGGATTGTTGGCACAGCTCACCTACCACTTGCCTCAGGACGACAATAGGAAGGGAAGGGGAAAAATGGAAGGACAGGAAAAAGAAAGAAAAAAAAGTAACACGGAATAAAGGGTTGCGAGAGAAGAGTATCAAACGCTGCAGTTTTTTTTTAAAAGTGTGGGTGCATCCGACTGTATGCGTATACGCATGGTATAAAAGCGTATACGTGGACTCTCTCTCTCTCTCTCTCTCTTTATATATATATATATCTATATATATAATATTATATCTATATATATATATATATATATACTTCTTTGTAGGTTATAAAAAGGCAAAGTTGGGGAAGATCTCTGCACAAAACGTTCATCTATGATCAGTAGCTCTTTGAGTGAACGTGGCAGTGATTGTTATAAATTCTTTTTTTTTTCGAAACCACCCTCCGTTAGACGAACGGGGGCTCAATGTTCAAATATATATATATATATATATATATATATATATATATATATATATATATATATATATATATATATATATATGTGTGTGTGTGTGTGTGTAAATCTCTGTCTATACCTCCTTCTAACTTTCCGTGACATCGAAAAATGTTTCGGGAAAAGGAGATAGGAGTGGGGGTGGGTGGGGCGGGTGAGAGGAGGGAGAGGGGGGGGGGGGGCGGGTGGAAAAAAAAAGTTTGTGTAACATCCCAGACAATTTTCGCGAGGCATAAACTTTTCTTTACATATTGCCCCTCCCGAACACATCCAAACTTTTCCCAATAGGTTCCAAATCACGTTCTTTCTTGACAAAATCGTCTAAATGAACCTTTTGGAAATCAATGCTAAAGGAATTATCCAAAAAGTTCACGATAGGGAAGTGGGTGGGGGATGGGGATGTGAGAGGGGGAAGGTGGGGTGGGGGGATATGGGTAAATGATACCAGAATTTGGCAACGGAGCCACTGGATGTTAGGGGGATATGACTACACCAACCCCCCCCCTCCCCGACCCCCATAACCCTTAAAGACCCTTCTTAAATGACTTTTACTGAAAAGTCCGTCACTGCCAATGTAACCATCAGCTAAGCAAATTGGAGGAGATGGATTTGCACCGTGCACACACATACACAGAAACACAGAGAGAGAGAGAGAGAGAGAGAGAGAGAGAGAAAGTTGCCAAAGAAATATCCGATAAAGGGGGAGTGGGTGGAGGGGGCGGAGGCGCAAGGGGCTGACTGAGGGTAGCAATGTGTCCTGAGAATGACACAACTCCGAGAAGGGACCTCATGTGGAATATCTGAATGTGGAACTTCGGTATTTCAGAGGCAGACGGAGGTGAAAACCGAGACCCGGGGGACATTAGTGCCAATTCCGCCCTGGCGGTAAGGTCGTTCCTCCCGTCTTGATGCCACACCAAAGGCGGCTTTCGTGGGGGGCGTTGTATGGCTTTAAAATACCGCCAATCCCCCCCTCTCGGAAATAAGTGGGACTAATATTCGCCGGCCAATAAAGTTCAATGCATTCGATACAATGCGCAAGATTATCAACCTACAAGATTCCTGTGGCTTAGCACTGCCTTCCCACCTTGTATTTCGATAGCGAGGCAAGAGTCTGGAAAGGAAAACTGAGAAGAAGAAAAAAAAATAATTTCCTTCTCTCTCTCCTTCTCTTTCTCATTTTCCCTTTTTTCTCTCTCTCCCTCTCTCTCTCTCGCTCCTTTTCCTTACAACTGAGGGTAAACAAGATATCTGGAGGAGAGAAGCTTCCGGAGAAATGGCACAGGGATCCGGTGCAGATTTCAGACACACTCAAAAATTTGGTGATCCTTGCGAGACGACGAAAACCTCTCTCTCATCGACCAGTGGGGAAGGTTAAAGGAGGAGGGGATTGGATTCTGTCTGCAACTGCACAAAGAGCTGGACCTTTTTTTTTTTTTTTTTTTTTTTTTTTTTTTTTTTTTTTTTTTTTTTTTTTTTACGATTTACTGACTGGGTCAGACAAAATCCAAAAGCAGCATCGGGACGATAACCGAAATGTTTTCCTGAATAAGGCTCTCTCTCTCTCTCTCTCTCTCTCTCTCTTCTCTCTCTGAAGGTCGGCGAAAAATTCTTAAGGAAATCATTCGATTTGAGCAGGTTAATTCTTAAAAAAATGTATAGTAAAATACTCTCGTTACGAAGAGAAACAATTAAGTATATTAACTGCTGGATTTTTGGATTATCTGATGCGTATATCTTAGGAGTCCACAATCATTCTGAAATGATTCACTTTGAGTCTTTAACATTTTCATAACCAATAAAATTTTCCCTTTTTACCAGTCAACGTGAAAAATGCCTCTATTACTTTGACCACTTGCAATACCTGGAAATCTACCTTATAGGAAAAAAATTTTTAATGGCCATGTTTCTGTCCATAAATAACTGAAATGTTTATTTTAAAAGGCTAGTGTTGAACTGGTAGGTGTTACCCCCTCCCAAAGAATGAGAAGTGGAAATTGTCTTAATTGTTATTCCCAAGCATACCCGTACAAATATAATTTAACTGACGAATACCGAACACGAAAACTTGAAAATTTGCTAACCAAACTAAAATTCGGGGCCACTGGTATTTATAAGAATCGTAATGAATCAACACAAATACCTCAAATTAATGATATCACAAGAATAATGCTGTCACATCCAGTTTCATTCACACGTGGTAGAAGTTCTTGAAAAATTATGAAATAATTAGACAAAACACTCATTAATCGTCAGTGACAGAAGGAGCTTGGTAAATCCTTTACCTCCGTTATGCTGAACATTTCTTTCCTTTTTACAGAGCACAATCTTTAAGCACTTTAAGATAATGGTCAGCTCAAAATCTCGTGCACAAGAACCCTTTTACAGCCAGAGCTGATGACAGCTTCTTTCACCAAGAACAAATCGTGGGTCCTAGGACATGGGTCACCTGAAAGCTTTGATTGCCTAATGACCCTGTTTTGTGGTCAAACACGCATAAGAAAATTACCTGCTATTCGCTACGAAACTCCTTGGAATAAGGTCGGGACTTTCCAAAGAGCCCAGGTATTAGATTTATTATGATTTCACGGCAGAAATAAATTTTGATAACTCCGTGACAACTAGTGAAAGACGCCGTGTAGATAATGCAGCCATGTTTGAAGGACTGACCATTTAAAGGACTGACCATTTGTTCATGAGTGATATTCGGAAAAAAATATTTCAGGAGAATTATTCAACTATTGATTACCTTCATAACTTAAATAAACGCCAAGAGAGCAGTTTTGTGCCGGATAAGAAAAATTATGGACGTTTTACTTACAGTACAGAAACGGATAATTTAAACACCGGAAGTAACGATTCGGTATTAAGTAATCGCATCCATTTACAAATATTATACAAAGGCTGCTTATCAGACGTACAAAAATATTAATATCTCGGTAAAATTTATAAAAAGATGGAGCTTTTTTCATAAAATATAAATAAAGCGAAATTCAGTTTTTCTTGTTATCACAGCAGGACTTTACAGATTGGCCAATATTCAGACTAGACGGTACCATGATTTAAAAGGATTAAAGACTTACGAGGAGAAAATCAAAAGGCAATATATCGCCATTTGGCCGATGATATTCAAAGGGTGGCTGAGAAAATAGGTTACAGCATTTCTGAAGTTCTTGACTCGAGAGACCCTTTTCTTCCTCCTTTTTTTCTAATGGGTGAAACTACCCTCCACAATAAGGAGAAAACATTAGGTCCATTAAGCGAGACAAAGAATGTGGTTGAAGGAGGGGGGGAGCGAACCCCCCTTACCCAGTCTCTCTCTCCTGGCCCCCACACCACCCCCCCTATAATGTCATAAGACCCCCTTTCGATGACTCTCCCTCCCTCATCCATCCCTTGGGTCCTCTATTACCGAAAACCAGCTCATTGAAACTCCCACCCCCAACCCCCCCGCCCCTGGGGACCCTCTTACTCATTTCCCCGTGTCTCCCAATCATAGAAAGGGTATGTAGGGATGGAGGGGGATTCTATAATGTCTGGGCCACATCACTCTCTCTCTCTCTCTCTCTCTCAGAGCCCCTCCCCGGCGTTACCAACATCTCACTCCCTTTCCTCGATAATACGTACCTCGCCAATGGCTTCCCCGTGCCAAATCACAGTCCATGCCGATTCCACTATCGATAGGCCTAATGACACCACTTTTCCATTAGCCCTTTTTTTTCTCTCTTTCTCTTCCTCTTTCTCTCTCTGCTTCCTCTTTTTTTGTTTCTCTTACTGAGCATCCACTTCGAACTGAATCGAGAACGATAAAATCAGCAACAAGATACAAAATGTTTTTTGACAACCGTCGTCAAGTGACTGCGGTTGCATCATCGCAATTTCTGCTGACGTCATCCCTAATGGCATGATCCTTGCCAAAACCAAAATGATAATAATAATTATCATTAATTCTTGCGACCCGTTGTTAACGCAGGTTATCTTTGATTGAATTTTGAAGGGAGAGCTGTACGTAAATAATATGAAGTCTGGACGACAAAACGTTAAAAAGCCTAACGCAACTTCCTCTCGCTCAACCCGATTCCCAATTAGCATAAAGTGATATAAATGTTTCGTGGTTCATCTCCAGCTCATAAAAGACCATACCGAGAAAGTCCAATGGTATGTGGCATCAAGTTTTCCAAGAGTCCTCATAACAAAACACAGGGACAAAATTAAAAAGAACAAAGAAAACGGCAGCAAAAAAAATAAATAAATAAAAAAAAAAACTCAAGTCTTCCCTGTGGCTGAAATCAACTTGAAAACTTTTAAGAAATCTCATCAAAGGGGGACAAAGGGGGAAAAGCTCCTTACTAAAGTCAGAAGGTCGAATATTACAGATTCCAGAGTAATATTTGCTGCATTCTATTATTTCACATAGTGACTGCTTCCTTACGTATATCTAGGGTCAGAAACAATAAGGCTGACAGGAAGGTAGGATATCAAGTGACACATAATCTATATATATATATATATATATATATCTATATATATATATGATATATTATATATATTATTACACATACATACATGCATATACATATATATTATACATACGTACATACATATACATACATATACACCTGCATACATTCATACATATATACTTATATATATATATATTATATATATATATATATATATATATATATATATATATGCAGAACAAGCAGATACTAATTTGAATATCAGACGGATATATTTATAAATTCAGCCAAAGGACTTTTCCTTTCGAAAAGGTCGTCCAAGAAGCTGCTAGCCCCAGGCCTTCTTCCCAACCATGACTGCGACCCACCATAATCGACTATCTACTGAGTAGATGAATTCCCGTTTATGTTAACAGACGCACGACGGATTTTCAAGATAAGGGGCCAAGTCTCCCCCCCCCAACCCCGACCCCACACCCCCTATGCGAATCTGAATCGATCTCTGGATTCTAGATGAGAGAGAGAGAGAGAGAGAGAGAGAGAGAGAGAGAGAGAGAAGAATTTTTTCGTTTTTAGTTCAGCTTCTTTGAATCACAGACCTTGAATACTAACGACTCGAGACAGACAGATAGACCGACAGTCGGGGAGAGGGAAAGGAAAGGGTGGGGGGAAAGGGTAGGACTTCGGAAGAAGGGAGAGAGAGAGAGAGAGAGAGAGAGAGAGCGAAAAAGGAGGAGAGATCAGCCTCGATTTCAGGTTCGACGAATTGGTCATTTTGACAAAGTCCTCCCCCTCATGTTCACCTCAAATGGAGCTCAACTCGCGCTCATCGCCAACTTTCACAGTTTTCTCTTTCTCTTTCGGATTGCGTGACTTTCTTCTCCTCGGAGTTTTCTATTTTTTTATTTTTTTAGTCTCCTTCTCCCGATCCGATGAAGAGAAAGAGAGAAAGAAAGGAGGTAGAGGATTGATCGATTCCCACCAGAACGCCCACCGACGAAAACAAACGAATATTATTCAGAGGAGACGCGAAGGGAAAGTATGAGAGAGAGAGAGAGAGAGAGAGAGAGAGAGAGAGGGAGAAGGGAGAGAGAGAGAGAGAGAGAAGAAGGAAACTGGAAGGAATATTTGGACCACAACCCAATATTTTTTTTTTTTCAATCTTTCATATTTTCACGTCTAATGACTTTTCCTTTCCGTAAACACTCGAAATTCTCTCTCTCTCTCTCTCTCTCTCTCTTGCTGCCGTTTTTTCCAAAGCCCCCTAGCATTGAAATTGTTACCCACCGCCCAACACCCCCTTTATTCCATGGCATCGAGTAACCGTCGCCCCCCCCCCCCCAATCCCCTGTTATCCGTCAGGGAATTTCCCCTAGTCGGTAATCCCTGAACACACAATTTTCTTCGGCTTTCCCCTTCTGACTTATTCGCCCATATTCCCTATAAGTTTCCCCTCCACTACCTGCGAGTAAGGAGTCCCATCAGAGGGGAAAGGATCGCCGGGGGGGAGGGAGGGGTGAGGAGGGAGGGGGATGAGGGTGGGGTGAGGGAGGTCCCTTCTCTCTCTCTCTCTCTCGCCCCGCCAGCTTCTCAATGGGTCGGAAGGGAGGGAGAGACATCAAGGACTCCCCTCACTTGCATATAAAGAAGAGACAACAAGATTTGAAGACGAGGGGAAAACGACCCCTTCCCCCTCGCCAAGAGGAGAATTCAACGTCCTTGGGAAGTGGGGGAAACCTATAACATTTTATTTCAATAATCTCTCTCTCTCTCTCTCTCTCTCTCTCTCTCTCTCTCTCTATATATTACTATAATATATATATATATATACTGAAGAACTCCGATCCTGATCGGCGTGAATCCTAATTCTAAATCGTTTAAATAAGTAAATATTTCTTGAGGTGGTGAATAAAGAGTCATTAACGCATTGACAAACACCCGCTGCTCAGTATTAACACATCTGAGCCGCGCACTGCATCGAGATAACTCACTAGAATCCAAATTGCAGTCTTGTCATACCACCGCTGCGCTGGTGTAACTCATATCTGTGTATGTGTGTGTGTGTGTCTGTGTGTGCTTTCGTGTATGTATATTAGCAACCCCCTCCCCCTGTTCTCCACTTCATTCCTTACTTCTCTCTCTCACTCACTCAGTCCACAACAGCCCACCAACCAACCACCTCCCCCGACGGTGTATTATAAAGGGGGTGGTGGTGGTGAAGAGATAGAGAGGGGGGCGGGGGGGGGGAAGGGGGTTAGGGGTAGAGCGTTAAGACGATCCGTACGCGTCAGCTGCCTAGAATCAGCTGTTGGCCCGTTTGCATTGGGATGCCCCATTTACGACTCATTTGTATTCCAAATAAAGAAAAAAAAAATAAAATACTTGAGACTCGCTGACGACTTTCGCACTTGTGATATCCTTCCCCGATGATCAAAATAAACTCACAAATACATTAGTCCCCGGGATTATATACAGTTGGGAGAAATGACGAGGAGACGTGTCACAGGGGGAGGGGGAATATGGGGTAAGGGGGGAGTGATGGTTTTGTTTTCCTGGCCAAACGCGGATTTATTCCAGTTTATTCATTTGGGGTTTTATTTGGAAACGCGATCAGCTCGTTACAAATAATGAGGCTCTCGCCGGGAGACGTTTATATGACTGCTCTGTGGATATCCAAAGTCGATATCTTGCTGTTCCTTTTTTATTTTTTTTTATTTAACGAACGGCTTATGCAAACGAAATGACGGACGAGCGTCAAGTGATAACGAACGAAGAATGCCGCAGTAATGCACGAAGGTGAAAAGTGCATACAGCAGAGTGCAAATAACAAAAATAATGAATGATGAAGGTAAGATCCTGCAACAAGGAGACGGTATGAAGAACAATGAAAGAATTCGTTCAAGACAAAGTGAACAAAACGACAAAAAAATAATGGAAAATGAAGAAAAGAGGGGCAAGGAAGAAAAAGCCGGGCAATGAAGAACAGCAATAAAAAAAAATCCGTTCTAGGAAAAGTGAACAAAAATAAGCGAAACTAAGCAATTGCATTGGTAAGACGATATGTATGTGTATTATACATTATATAATATATATATATATATATATATATATATATAATATATATATATATATATATATTATATATATATATATATATATAATATATATATATATTATATTATATATATATAGATATATATATCTATATAATATATATATAATAAATAAACATACACACACCAAGTAAAGAATTCGGGTGGAAAACAGAACGTCATCGTTCTAAGCAGGCAGGATGCCAAAATAGATATATATACACAAGAAGAACAGAGCGCAAAATGTAAAATAAAAGGAAGACGTAAACGTGGATAAATGGCGTGTGACAAATTAAATTAAGACGATTCAAAAAGGGTAAACAAAGCGAGGATAACAAGACGGTCATGAAGAGAAGGGGGAAATGCATGCAAACATGAGAACAGTTTAAGACAGAAGATGAAGAAGATGGAGGCGAGGCATGAAATGAAACGAAGAATAATAAGCAAGGGGAAGAAAGAGGGATATTCTCGGGAGTATAATGAATAGGGTGAAGGAGGAACAGAAGGAAAACGAGAGAAAGGTAAATCAAATACAGAGAAAACGACGAGCCGCCAACTCCCCCCTTCAAAAAAAAAAAAAAAGACAAAAAAAAATTAGCGACGAGCCGAAAAATAAATAAATGAATAAAAATAAGACAAAAGAATTGTAAGAAGCACATGGTAACTCAATTGAATCACGACGCGAAGACGTAAGAAGACACAAAACAAATAATAAAAGGATAATAAAGGACGATGATACATAATAAGAAACCTCGGGACGATACCGTCACTCAAGAGTCCTCGGCATTTAAAAGGACACAAAGAGGAGACTCAAAAAAAAAAAAAAAAAAAAAAAAAAAAAAAAAAAAGTAAGAAGAAGAAGAAGAAGAAGAAGAAGAGAAGAAGAGAAGAGAGTGAGAGATTTCGATGAATGATTCGTATGTGTTCGCCTGAAAGACGGATCGAAAGACTCAAGGAGCTTGGGGCGCTGGAGGTTATCGCCGCTGAAGGACTTCTCTCTCTCTCTCTCCTCCCACGTGTCTCTCGAGGAGGAGGAGTAGGAGGAGGAAAGACAAATAGAAGAGGAAACCAGACAGAGGGAGACACCGCAGGCCAAATTACCTCGGTGGAGAGAGAGAGAGAGAGAGAGAGAGAGAGAGAGAGAGAGAGAGAGAGAGAGAGAGAAGAGAATGTAATGGTTCTGTTTGCGTTTGGGATAAAATTGGTTTAAACATTGCAATTAAACGGTTTGATTATTGCTCGTGATGTTCATTCTGGCCTCTCGTAAAACCTTACAAACACACACACACACACACACACACACACACACACACATATATATATATATATATATATATATATATATATATATATATATATATATATATATATATATATATATATAATATATGTGTGTGTACGTCTGATATGTATTTTTTTAAACAACAATTATAACTGTATACATTCGGTTTTGACTGAAATAATATCTACACATATTCACAAATAAAAAAATAAGCACTGTTATATGCCACTCCAACTCATATAATTTCAATCGAGATAAACATCTACAGTTACAAATCTATAAGTCGTTAACAACAGCTTCTAAACCAGGCGACATAAAAACAAAAATGACGTTTTTTGTTTGTTTTTGTCTCTATATCTTGAACAACAGCAGAACAAACATGATGATTAAAAAAATAAATATTTGAACGTTTTTGTCATTTGAATAGTATAAGCATAAATGAATTCTCATTTGTTTAGGTTTCGATGCAAGACAGACTATGCAAATTAAGCATATAAATATGAAAGAATTCTGACTGTTTTTTTTTTTAATAAAATAATATACAGGGTGTCAATAAAGTCCCAGTACTATTACAAGCAATAAATACTTGTAATGGTATTGGGACTTTATGGACAACCTATATATAATATATAATATGTATACACATCTACACTTATTTATTCATATATGCATATCAGGGTGAACGAATTTCTAAGCTTATTCGCCTTAAGAATTAAGAATTACTAATTCGTACACCGGGTGCAAACACGAATTTTTCCGAAATTCTGACGAAGAAAATCCAGTTATAGAAAGCTTTGTCTGAACCAAACTGGGAAGAATTAGCGCACTTTGCTTACTTCAGCTGAATTTAACAGAAATAAAAAAAAGAGAGAGAAAAAAGGTTTAGTATGAGAGAGAGAGAGAGAGAGAGAGAGAGAGAGAGAGAGAGAGAGAGAGAGCTTTACTTGGTGCAGTAAAGTCAACTAAATAAAAAACTTTAATATATATTGTAAGAGAGAGAGAGAGAGAGAGAGAGAGAGAGAGAGAGAGAGAGAGAGAGAGAGCTTTACTTGGTGCAGTAAAGTCAACTAAATAATAAACTTTAATATATATTGTAAGAGAGAGAGAGAGAGAGAGAGAGAGAGAGAGAGAGAGAGAGAGCTTTATTGTGGAGTAAAGCATAATAAATAAATAATATGTAGAGAGAGAGAGAGAGAGAGAGAGAGAGAGAGAATCAACTACTATAAGCATTCCAAGGCAAAAAAAAAAAAAAAAAAAAAAAAAAAAAAAAAAAAAAAAAAAAAAAAAACTCAGAAAATCCGCTGATTCGAAACTGCTGAAACAGCGCGAAATAAAGTACCACAGCCACAACACCTCTTCGAAAACGTTCAGAAGTTCGGAACGTAATGTGCGATTAATTGTTTTCTAATCGGCGGCATCGCTAAACAGGATTACTTGAGGCAAGGAACGGACGGTATACTAGATGGAACTAGAAAATCTCATCTCCAATGATTTCGAATGTTCATCAGACCGGCGAATGTAAAATATTTCCATACGTGAATGTGAAACGCTAAGGATGCAATATCACATACACATGAAAACCCACACACTTACAGTTACACAAACATATATACGTATGTACACACACACATACTCTATATATAAATATATATAATAGGGTGTCCATAAAGTCCCAGTACCATTACACGTATTTATTGCTCAGAATGGTACTGGGGACTTTATGGATAATCTGTATATATATATATATATATATATATATATATATATATATATATATATATATATATATATGTATGTATGTATATATATGCATATGTGTGTGTGTCTGTGTATGTAATATTTATATGCAAAGAAACTGCAAAAAGGAAGGTAATGAGGAGAAACATTCTTCAACAGTTGAATTTTAAAAAAATTAAGAAAAATCATAAACTTAGTTTATAAGAAATAAAAGGTTAGCATTCTACACCAGAGAGAGAGAGAGAGAGAGAGAGAGAGAGAGAGAGAGAGGGCATTACTATATGAGTATTGTTTACCAAAAGATAATCGTCGGGCGCAGCAATATGATCAAGTGCGAACAAACAACTTCGGACTCTAGCCGCGTTCCTTAAGACAGAACAAACGCAGTCCACAAACAAACGCACTTCACAAACAATGAGAGAGCGACTTCCATTGGTCCCACATCTCCGCGCAGTTCCAAAACTAAAGCTCCGTTTAAATTTTTTTTTTTTTTTTTTTTTTTTTTGCTCTTTTTTTCATCTCACAGATCCTTCTAATATTGCTCGATAACCTTTCGAACTTCTTACCAATGACCCAAGACGAGGCACGACCCTCTCTCTCTCTCTCTCTCTCTCTCTCTCTCTCTCTCTCTCTCTTTCAACCTCGCCGCAACGCTTACCCAGTAAATGAAAGAGATGTGCCTTCACTTCACAAACGAAAGAGAATTATATGCCGTCAGCAGAATGAAATAATTAATAGGTTGTCTGTCTACTGGCACAGAGAGAGAGAGAGAGAGAGAGAGAGAGAGAGAGAGAGAGAGAATCTGAGCAGTTTGCTTAGTTCAGCTGAAGTTAACAAAGAAAGTTTAGTACGTATAAGAGAGAGAGAGAGAGAGAGATAGAGAGAGAGAGAGAGAGAGAGAGAGAGAGATGTGCACGCACGCAAGCACGCACTCGCTCAGAGGATGTTTACACTGCCCCAAGGTTGCTTGCTGCAGCCGGCCGCACTTCTTGACACTAATTCTTTCCACATCACCAAATCCACTTTCCAATTCACTTCGGCGAACTGATATCCCGAGCAGTTTCTCACATGGATGGACAACCTTGATTGGTATAAACAACTTCCCTGCGATTATCCATGCAGCTCAACTTTTCTCCAGGGTATGAGCAACGGACCCAGTGGTATACCTCTTTTAAAAAACAGCGCTCGAACAGAAGCCCGTAGTGCGAATGAACAGCGATCCCGGACGAAATGCAACGGGATGACCGGCGGGAGTGATTAAAAATGTTCGAATGAGCGACGACGAAGCTTTAGCTATCGTTCAGAGCGAGGTTTTACTACTGTGGGGAAGAGGAGCCCAATGCACGGGAAAAGTAACAGTGAGTTGGTAAGGTCGCCCCGAGACTGGCCTCCTGTGAACGTGACCGCTATACGTAGTGCAGCTCTGCGCGAGAGAATGTGTGTGTGTGTATGATACCGGGCCAGTAATGGGTTCGCGCCTTCCACGTATAGCTTGTCATTTTGATTTACAGCTCACGAGGCTAATGATTGAATGGGTCAAGGATTCGTGAGACAGAGAGACGGGTAAAAAAAAAATGTAGATTGAAATAGGTATATATACATGAATTAATAAAGACGGGTCAGAAAACCAGCGCAAAATCCTCTACCTTTCTTGAAAAAAAATTAAGATTGAAATATATGTAAATTAACCTGAAATTAGACCAATACTGCTGCGAAACACTGAAAAAATAAAAACATGCATACGCAAACAAATATATATATATATGTATATATATGTATGTATGTATATATATATATATATATATATATATATATATATATATCTATAGTATGTAGTATGATATATATATATATATATATCTATATGTATATATATATATATATATATATATATATATATATATATATGAATGAATAAATAGTCTAGCGAAGGAGAAAAGCAGATCTGATGTATATCTGTATGAAATAGGGAGGGTGGTCATTTGCAACTATACAAGAGTATGGCTAGATCTGATTAGCCGAAAGTGAGCAGAATAAAATAAATCGAGTAATAAAAAGTAGAGAGAGAGAGAGAGAGAGAGAGAGAGAGAGAGAGAGAGAGCGAGGAGAGAGAGAGAGAGGAGAGAGAGATAGAGAGAGGAGTTCTAAAAAGTGCTGGATTGAACGAGGCACTGGAAAGGACCTTAATATCCAGCAAAGCAAGAGTGTGTGCGTGAGATAAGAAATGAATGTCACGTCGTGTGTAAGCGGGTTAGACACACTGCTGATGAGCATTCTATGGATGTATAAAATAATAAATTTGTGGACGCTTTCTAGGTACGATTTTTTTTTTTTTTTTTTTTTTTTTGTGAAACCATTCCAGGTAATAAAAACGGCAAGCTTTAAACGATGAAAAAAAAAAATCTACTGGGCATGACTAAGATTGTCAAGAAACCGATGAATCATATCAACGCCAAACGTGGTGGACAAATTACGAGTAAAACAAAGAACGGGGAAAAGAGTTAGTAAGCGCGTGTAAAGCAACGTAGCACTTATCAACTCCGGCGAGTTGATTACGCCGTATCTAAATGGGACTCTTTGTCTGGGAACGCTTCAAGTTTCGAGAAATGTAACATCGATCAACGATAGAAATTAGATAACGTTGATTGTCCTACATCGATCAAGTTCAAAATAAGTCTAATGAAGAGTGTATTTTATAGTTGATATAAAAATAATCTTAGGCGAGATTGGCAAGAAACAAATGAAGAAATGTGCATCGATCAACGATAGAAATTATATATCGTTGATTGTTCTACGCAGATCAAGTTCAAAATAAGTCTAATGAAGAGTGCATTTTATAGTTGATATAAAAAATAATCTTAGGCGAGATTGGCAAGAAACAAATGAAGAAATGTACATCGATCAGCGATAGAAATTATATATTGTTGATTGTTCGACGCTGATCAAGTTCAGAACAAGTCTAATGAAGAGTGTATTTTATAGCTACTATAAAAATCAATCTTAGGAAAGAATGGGAAGAAACAGATAAAGAGCCGTCCCGGTGGAACCAATCACTGGATCACATTCCAAAGGAGCCTAATGAACAAGTATATTTAACAGCCGCTGTAAAAATTTAACCTTACGAAAGAACGAGAAGAATTGTTTGTTTGTATGGTGTTTTTACGTTGCAGGGAACCAATAAGGTTATTCAGCAACGGGACCAACTGCTTGACGTGACTTCCGAACCACGTCGAGAGTGAACTTCTATCACCAGAAGTACACATCTATCACCCCTCAGTGGAATGTCCGGGAATCGAACTCGCCGTCACCGAGGTGACACGCCACCACCATACCGACCACGCCACTGAAGCACTAGAGAGGAGAAACAGACGAAGCACCGAAGTTCAGGAAGAACCAATAATAATCATCCCAAAGACGACGATTGATCCAAAGCTACGAACCAAATCCAAACAGGACCGGGTCGGCTAATTTGGGGCGGGAGGGGGTGCGGGTTGGGGGGGGGGGGGGGGGGGGAGGGGGGGGGGGGGGGGTTAAAAACTAGCAAAGCTCTGTTTTGGTAAGCTCGCTGCTTCCTTCGAACTTATTATATTTGGAGGACGTGAGGATACTGCCGCCGCTGCGCCGACTTTGGAAGCGCGGCTTCTAATCCGGGACATCTTCCGGGAGACATTATACCTAGCCACCCCCCCGCCAATCTCTCTCTCTCTCCCTCTGTATATTATATATATATATATATATATATATATATATATATATATATATAATATATATATATATATAAATATGAATATCAGCTATTATTTACAGAATACTTTCCTTAATTATGAACAATGCTTTCATCTAAATCATAAAAAAAATGATTCAGGGCCAAGTTTGCAACCCCGATGATAAAAGAAAAGAAATTACTGAACATTTAGTCTTACAGAGGAGTACATCAAGGAAGCAGATCTACAGAATATTCAGACGAGAAAACAGAAAAAGGCTGGATGTGAGGGGAAATAGAAATGTTAAGGGCGAATGAAAAAGAAAAGGGATATATAGGGATAAATTCGAAGCCAACGGAAAAATGCTACGACAGAAAATAAAGCAAAAAAAGAATATGGTAGAAGAAAACAGAATACGACAGATGTTAAAGAAAAAAGAAAAAAAAGGCTAAGGTCAAAGAACAGAAAAGGCTAAGGTCATAGGCAACAGAAAAGAAAAGTCTAGCGTCGAAGAAAAACAGAAAAAGGATTAGCGTCGGCGAAAAAATGAAGAGTGCTAAGGAAAATGCGATGGTAGAAAAAAAAAATAAATAGGGATAACGATAGCAAAGAAAATCGTTTGGTCATAAAAACTAATAATAACTAACAATGAAATCTTGAAATTTGTACTACAAGGAGACAACAATCACGAAATGAACTCTAGTCAAAGGGAATAACAGACAGCTGTACATCATTACACACACACACACAAACACACACACACAATATGGATCGTGAGATCTTTACGTCAATGAATTTAGAAACAGTCAAAATTCAGGTATACAAAGAATAAAATTACAATAAAAAAAATTAAAATTTTGAGTGAATGAATGAGAAAATCCACGAAAGAAGGAGTTGGGAGAGATGAATCTCAGAAGCTAAAGCGAATAATGATCAAGCAAAGATCGCACGACTGATTGAATGGTTTATCCAACTGGCGTCACATATTATAGGCCATCTATGCCGATGTCAAGCGAAGCGAAGAGGAAAATACTAAGTGACTACAGAGAGAGAGAGAGAGAGAGAGAGAGAGAGAGAGAGAGAGAGAGAGAGAGAGATGGATGAGGAACAAAGGAATCGGAGAGACTTTCTATTATGAGATTGGAGGCGGCAGGTGCCAATTTACGCGTAAGGTACATTTCGTAATCTCGGGGATCCAATATCAGAGAACAATCTTCCAACAAATAAAGGAAAGGCTTCCACAAAATACAATTCTAAAAGGAATACCGATCACAATCAAAGTGATACAATGTATTACACAATTCCACGCGCTCCAAACATAGAAACAAAGTGTAGAATCTTATAAGAGCGAGAAGTTGCCGTAATACTGTGGTTAGTTTTCCACTAAGTTCATTCGTTTTTAAAATTGCGTATTTACTCTTGCAACTGAAATACGTTAAGATAATATTGTGGCGTAATATTTTAGCGAGGTATCCATTTGATTCATATGTTCTTATAATCAAGCATTCAAACTTTAAACTGTAATAAGTTACCGTAACACAGCGTCTATACCTCCAGTCAAATTACCTATTTATTTATAATTATCTAAGGACATCTATACCGACAGCAACACTCTAGCCTTTGAAGTCAATAATGACGCGGCATATAACCTCAATTTCCACTAAGTTCATTTCGTTTTTAAAATTGCGTATTTACTCTTGCAATTGAAATACGTTAAGGTAATATTGTAGCGTAATATTTTAGCGAGGTATCCACTTAATTCATATGTTCTTATAATCAAGCATTCAAACTTTAAACTGTAATAAGTTACCGTAACACAGCGGTTATACCTCCAGTCAAATTACCTATTTATTTATAATTATCTAAGGACATCTATACCGACAGCAACACTCTAGCCTTTGAAGTCAATAATGACGCTGGCATATCAATCCTCAATTTTTTAAACGTCTCATTATTCCTGGACTTATCGTCTACTAATCTAATCATGTGTGTATCAGTAAGTTGCATGCGTCTCGATTATACAACAAAATTTCGCAGACTACTTACTACGTGCACGCGCGTGAAGAGTCACAACAGCTCTCTCCCTCAATTTGGGGAAAGTTATTAGATCTACGATAAGGCTACGCGTACCCAAGGTTCGCCATACGTGGTAAAAGATGAATGAAGTTGGAATAATGATCGCCGTTCGGTTATCAATAGGAAATTGGTCCGTGAGATTCGAAGTGATATATATATATATATATATATATATATATATATATATATATATATATATATATATATATATATATATTATATCATATACAATCCAGACATCAAAGGGCACTACATAGTAAGCAGGAGAAGGGCGCAGGAACATATACTACACATCCAGTACATACGTTTATTGCCAAGTGGGTCAAGAAACGCGTTGGCAATAAATGTATATACTGGATGAGTATATGTTCCTGCGCCCATCTCTTGCATATATATATATATATATATATATATATATATATATATATATATATATATATATATATATATAATTAAGTATACATATACATATTTAAAACATATGAGGAAACCAACTTATACAAAACAGGTTCCGTGCCCCAATTAAAGGAAACTCATTTGAATCCTAATGACCGGAAGGAAGTGCCTATCGTGTGTTTAATCGACGCATCTTTACAGCTCCGTGGGCTCAACGGATACGTCACGTGACCAGTTGCACTTCCGGTGAAGGTGTTATTTTTGCTACCGTTATGTCGAGTGAATCAGCTAATCAACTTGAATACGTATTGGGTGGACGACTGTCGTAAAACCAGTAGGCCTCCGTATTAGTTTACTATCTGCTTGGCCAAAATTATTACGTGAGTGACGAAACTATGTACCTGTTAATGGGTCCAGGTTAGATAAAAATAATATATATATTTATATATATATATATATATATATATATATATACATATATAGATATATACATATATATACATATATATATATATATATATATATATATATATATATATATATATATATATATATATATATATATATATATCCATTCTTCATTGGATTTTCGTATAATATCCAAGGTCTGTCAAATTAACTATACTGATGAACAATACAGCATGGATGAGATCATATATGCATGATAATAAGAAAATTCATTGAAATAAATTCTCCTCATGCACACACACACATACACACACAAATAGTGTAACTGTTCTTTCGTTTAATAAAATAACAGTTGTTTAAAAGCAGTGGAAAAATAAATTTCATTTAATTTACTTTAATTTTTTTTAATATAAACAAACAACTGCGTCTGAAACAAACTCCATGAAACGACTATCACAATATATATATATATATATATATATATATATATATATATATATATATATATATATATATATACTACCCAACTTCATGAAATTAAAAACAGATGCGTTCCGCATTACGCAACTGTGTCATGGAAGAGAGAGGTTTCTATCTATAACTTTTATAGCACCTATAAAACCAGACATCTGATGAACCAGGAAATATCCCAAGCTATCATTAATTCCATTCTTCGGTTAATACACAGGAATACTGCATACAGTACTAATTGGAGTTTTTTTATATGTTTTTTAGGGAATTGGAGGGGGGAAAATCTTAACTGTCAATCGGGGCCATATAATTAACCGAAAAGCTTCAATTTCCTAATTATTCACCTGAAAAAAAGAATATAAGTGCAACAGATACACTTATACACACACACACACACACACACACACACATATATATATATATATATGCATATATATATATTATATATATATATATATATATGTGTGTGTGTGTCTGTGTGTGTCTGTTTGTATGTATGTGTGCTCGTGTATGTGTATTTGCATGTGTGCTGCAAACACGTGAAGCAACTACGCTCTGCTGGAAGTGTAACGATGATAATTACTATAACAATTCCCAGAATGATAAAAAAAAAAAATACAACAGACACATCATAATTATCAAACACGGCGCACCCGACCGAATCTTTCAAAAAGCACGAGATGTAAGACGCACCCCAAGAAGGAGAAGACGAACCAATCCTGAAGATCCTGAAGGGACGTCAGTTCCATCCGAACGCTTCCCGAGCGATCTTTGATTGCGTCCTTTGCCCTCCTTCTTCTGCGCCGTCTCCAGTTTCGCGACCCCTCCTTAACGACTCTATCGTTCGCGTCGTAAGGCGGACTAATAGTCAAAATTTCGATTCCAATTATCGGGTAACTGCCGTCGCTGATAGGGGATTCCCCCTTCTCGCTCATGTATGCATTTCTCCGTTTCACTGTTCACTAACAACGGCACAGTCAACAGATTTAGACGGCATGTTAACAAGGCGTTCTTAGAATATATCGGGTGAAAAGCCTGGGGGAGTATGCTAGCTCTCTCTCTCTCTCTCTCTCTCTCTCTCTCTCTCTCTCTCTCTCTCTCTCTCTCTCTCTCTCTCTCTCTTGTTTACACTGGCCAGCTGGCTGACTGAGAGCCAAATACGACCTTATGAAAAGGGGAAGGAGAGGAATTTCTCAAGACAGGAGGAAAATACGTAGCACACACAGACACAGACACACACACACACACACACAGATTCTCGCCGGGCGGAATCGCATGCATAACATCACGTCTTGGGTGACACGCGCAAAAAAAAATTCACCCGTTTCCTATGAATGAGAGTCGACGGAGCACAAAAAAAAAAAAAAAAAAAAAAAAAAAAAAAAAAAAAAAAAAAAAAACAAAAAAAAAAAAAAAAAAAAAAAAAAAAAAAAAAAAAAAAAAAAAAAAAATTGAAAGAGCTCTTTCCGCACAAAGGAATCAATCTCTCGAGTCCCGCCGGATTCTTTGAGCAGCGGCAGTCTTGGGCTGGCGAGAATAAGGTAAACACGGCTAATCTTAAGCTAACACGAGGCGTTTTTGCCCTTTCCCTCGCCGACATTGCACTTGTTATCGACAGCGTCAATCGCCTTTGGATTCATTCGGTCTCTGGCTCTAAAACAAACTGGCCCAAGCATCGGCAGATTGACACGTGTGTGAGGAGGAGGAGGAGGAGGAGGAGCAATGATAGCCGTGCCATGCAAAGGAGGGGGAGGAGGAGAAATAGGTGGTGGAAGAAGAGTTGGAATAGGAGGAGGAGGACGGGGAAGGTTGAGGAGGCGGGGGAGGAATAGGTGGAGGAAGAAGAGTGGGAAGAGGACGAGGAGGGGGAAGAATGGGGAGAAATAGGTGGAGGAGGGGGGAGGGGGAAATAAATGGTGGAAGGAGGAGGGGAAAAGGGGAAGGGGGAGGAATATGTGGAGGAGGTAGGGGGAAGAATGGGAGGGGAATAGGTGGAGGAGATAGATGGAGGAAGTACGAGTAGGAAAGAGGAGAGAGGGGAGAGGAGGGAAGAAGGGTGAGGAATAGGTGGAGGTGGAGGAATGGGAGGAATAGGTTGAGGGGAGGGGGAAGAATGGGGGACAGGGGGAATAGGTGGAGGATGAGGAACAGATGGACGAAGTAGAGTAGGAAGGGAGGGGGTGGAGGAGGGGGAAGAAGGGTGAGGAATGGGTGGAGGTGGAGGAATATATGGAGGATGAGGAGGAGGAGAGGGAAGAAGGGGGAGGAATAGGTGGAGGAGGAGGACGAGGAAAAGGCGAGGGAGGAATAGATGGAGGAGGAGGAGGGGAGGGCGAGGAATGAGAGGAGGATAGGGAGGAGGCTGAGGAAAATGTGGGGGAGAAATAACTGGAGGAGGAGGAGGAGGAGGAGGAGGAGGAGGAAGAGCAGATGCAGCAGCAGCGTCTTGCCTTTCAAAAGTCTCCGTCTCAGGGGCGGCTGCCTGTTGTTGCATCACTTTCCTTAATCGTCTGTCATTACACGCACGAGGATTGCATACGTATGAGTCATCAATCATCTTCGACCGAGAGAGGATCACCAATGAATGAGCCGGTTGTGTCAATTCTTCAGTGACTCATCGAGTTGTTCGCGTTCCATTTATTGTCGTTTGTTTATTGGTTTAACTGAGTGAATCTTATTCCTTCAACTCACTGTTGTTCATTGTCTCCTTTTTCCTCTCGATCAAGACTGACCTTTCATTCGTTCATTAATCTTAATAGCCTCTATAAGTACTTGTTTTGTATGGTGTTTTGACGTTGCATGGAACCAGTGGTTATTCAGCAACGGGACCAACGGCTCGACGTGACTTCCGAACCACGTCGAGAGTGAACTTCTATCACCAGAAATACACATCTCTCACTCTTCAATTGAATGACAGAGAATCGAACTCGCGGCCAACGAGGTGGCACGCCAACACCATACCGACCACGCCACTGAGGCGCTTATAGCCTCTATAAGGGATCAATTCTACTGAGATTATTCAGAGTTCCCATAAAATCTGCTCTTATAATGACTAAGGGGCCGCTAATATTGCCTGTATAATTAAAATTGATCGAAATTACGTTCAGCTGCATATTTCAAATTACTTGAAAAGAAATCCCATTTACAACAATCAACATGAAAGCAACAAATATCTTTTTTTGTTTATTAACTGTAATAAAGCTACTCTCTTAATCGGTTGTTCCTCGATACTCATTATCTCGATACCAGAACCACACCACAGGTGGGCCAGCCCTACTAAAAATTGCCCCCCCCCCCCCCCCCCGCCCCCCCCCCCCCCCCCCCCCCCCCCCCCCCCCCCCCCCACACACCACGTGTAATTGGAAAGAACATTTTGGCATAAAAACTCTTATCCGTCACAGTGACTGGTAATTTAGAAGCTTCGTTGTTTTGAGGTAAAATAACGAGAAAGTAAACTAGGATAGAGACCAATAGGAATATACTAAATAAAGCGGAGAAAATGAGATGGCGCAGAATACAAAGGAATGAACATAAAAATCATTAAGGGTTATCTAAGAGAACAAATTATATAAGAGACTATATGATATATATAATATATATCATATATATATATATATATATATATATATATACATATATCATATATCATATACTATATATATATATATATTAACTATATATATATATATATATATATATGATTATACATAACTATATATATATATATATATATATATATATATATATATAATATATATGTCTATATATATATATATATATATATATATATATATATATATGTATGATATATATATATATATATATATATATATATATACATATATATTATATATATATATGTTACCGAGGTTCTAACCTCGGTACAGAGTCTCAAAGGAAAAAAACAAAAACATAATACTAATACCAAGTCTCCAAGTCTACCATTTGGCTCACACTCCACACTCTCTCTCCCTCCTCCTCTCTCTCGTCTCTCTCTCTCTCTCTCTCTCTCTACTCTCTCTCTCTCTCTCTTCTCTAAAACGTAATTAGGAAGTATAGGAAACCCATGTCTATCGAACTAAAGTTTATTAAATAAAACCTTCAGCTCACAAAATCCCGATGTAGGAATAATATTGATTCTACTTATTCCAAAATGGAAGCTATATATATATTATACTATATATATATATTATATATATTATATTATATATATACACATATATATATATATTTATATATATGATATATATATATATATATATTATATATCTAATATATAGTACAAGAAAACGACGAGTCACACGTAAGAATAAAGAAACAGAAACGGAAAAAATGAAAAGTCTGGGAGACGAGAGCTGGAATGAAGATCATCATCGTCAGGAGAAGAAGTGCCACCAGGAAAAGATGATCAGGCGGCATCCCTCACTCACGGGTCCTAGGGGTCAATCATCTGCCATTGGGCGCTCCTCTCCCTGCTTGGCCGGCGTCCATAAGGATACGACTGGGAGAGACCTCCTCTACCTTCTCCCCCCCGCCCTCCTCCTCGTCCTCTCTTTATTAGAGGGCATTGGTATGAATGGTGCCCTTCATGCCATACTGACAAGGGAGCCGAATCATTTGATTATGGTATCTCTTTATTGTCGATTCTTCAAAAATACCCATCACGGTTCGGCTACTTGTTTTCTACGCCATCTTTAATTTTTTTTTTTTTTACGAAGCTTTCTAATCCAATATAAATTACTACAGGTATCGACTTTCCAATTCTCTGTCAAACTACTCACAAAAATACAGATGTAGGTTTGATTTATGGTTTTTTACCATCAAGAGTAAATTCTGACCCTCTGATCAGCGAAAATACGTAATACCCTGTACCATAATCTCAATGTTAATGAATGGAGAAAGTTCTAAATCATAAGTCTTGGGGGACATAACGCCATAAATGCATTTTGCAAAGTCTCCTTAGAACAGAACAAAATTAGAACACTAGAGCACACCTTTATGACTTGTTAAATAAGTACCTTGGTGAAAATGCCCCTTTCTTAGCAGGGAAAGGAATGTAATATGCTATGGACAATATAACTGGGGTTTTAATTTAAAATTTTACGACCACAAACCTTACGAAAACGTTGTTTAGAAAGAAAAAATATTCCATCATGAATAGACGTCATTCTTTAGGAATGGATTTTAATCCTTATTTTCTACTTGAGCAAGAAAAAAAAAAAAAAAAAAAAAAAAGTTAATAACCTAACCTCCACACTGAGCAGACGTAGCAATATATATATAACAGCTGTGTGGCATTTCAAGCTGATGCTTTCTGTTCTCCCAAATATGGGAATAAAATCCTCAACTCTTCTCTCTTCCTTC
Source organism: Macrobrachium nipponense (assembly GCF_015104395.2). NCBI lineage: Eukaryota > Metazoa > Arthropoda > Malacostraca > Decapoda > Palaemonidae > Macrobrachium > Macrobrachium nipponense. The sequence continues at coordinate 110,136,469 of NC_087203.1, read as the reverse complement.
CTTCTTTCCTTCTCCCCCTCTCCTCACCCTTCCCCCACCCCACTCCCCACCTCCTCCCACGGGGGGTCCCGTGCGTATGGTACAGCCACCGCCAGACCCATTTCCAGGGGCGCTCATAAAGTCACTCTGAGCCTCAATGAATACGCGGAAGGCTGCATCACATGGCTACCCTGATGGCTGACGCAGGTGGGGGCACAAGCCTCTACAGCTGAAGGATGTGGTCGAATTAGCATACGAATTATCAATTACTGTGAGAAACACATGTGGGTCAGTATCGAGGTGACCACAAATCTGATAAAAATTCTCCCAGTCAAGATGTCTCAACTCCCCTTTCTTTCCGTCAGACCGCTGGTTATTTAGGCCTCTTCTTTCCTATTTTGACAGTTTTCCGACAGAGGATGTCAGTCCCCCACTGAACGAACACTAGGGCGTTTTTTTTTTTTTTTACAGATACGTTTGTAAAATATAGCTACCCTTCTATGCTCTTGTAATATCTGATTAAATCATACGCAGGCTTTTACAGTTTTTGTACCAATATGTTTTCATGAAAGGTGAGGATGCGAATAAATAAATATTAGGAGAGGTTTCAGATATAATTAAAATACTTTAATTAATAATGGCGTCTCCCTCCCACACAAGCACTTTTCTATAATGAGCTCAGCATCTTGCTGAACCATTTCTATTTTCAGCATTAATTATTTTTATATAATTAGATAAATTGCACACAACTAAAAACGTTAATTTCATGCGCATGTTGAACATACACGTATACACACATACATACACACACAAGGTATGAATACATCAATTGTCCGGTTCACCATCCTTACAATTTTTTTTTTTTTTTTTTTTTTTTTTTTTTTTTTTTTTTTTTTTTTTTTGTCCTGTCCCAAAACCTCATCGCTTTTGTGGGCCAATGAGTCTGCGGTATGTCCCTCCCGGGCCTTTTGCATCAGTAGAGGGATTAGTTCATTGAGAAGACCTGGGAGAGTCAGGACCAGGTCAGCCCATATAGCTGTCAATGTCTCTTCAAAGGGGATGTTGTTTATTTGGCAGCCGTATGTGTGTGTGATGCTTTGATGAGTGCGAACGTACCAGAGGTTGCGCGTACCATAGTACACATGTCCAGAAGGCTTAACAATGAAAGGGAGCATATGTGGATTGGCTGAACAACTGTTGTTGTATCTGTCGTGTCTTGGGAAGGTGCACGGCGCTCACAATGGGACATTTACTCTTCTTTCTCTAGGCTGGAAAGCCGAATATCTACGAGTCCAGTTAAGTCACGAAAAGAAATGACCGATCGTGTCAGAGCCTGAATGCCTATTGATCGACAGGGAAAATGTCGGTGTATACCCTTCCTAAATTGGACTTTCGTAAATTAATTGTGAATTCAGATTTGTGTTCTCACGATATCTGAAACGCTTACTAGGGTATATGCGACCCAGTGAAAAACATAGGAATGAGATTCACATCTATAAAGAATGATAAGCCTGCGATTTAAACATAGATTGTAAACTACGTCGCCTTTCGAAGATCTTTTATGGAAGTATACGATGCCAGTCCTCACTTCCCCTAATACTAAGGAATGAACTAAGGAATAAATAACCAGGTCAAGGAAAGCAAAGCGTCACAATAATCGATTAGCATATATCAAAATATTCCTCCGAATCTCATTATCTCATAATTGACTAACTGGGCGTCCTTAGCGGAATCCGGAAGAAAGGAGCGAGAGAGACAGAGAAAAAAATAATAATAGCCTTCGGAACAGGATAATGATCCGAATTTCAACATCCCAAGGTAATTCACACTTGATATGCATCGCCGAGACAGGAAAAGCATTGTAATAGACGGAGATCTTAGCTCAAATAGCAAACTGGCTCCCATGCACAGACTCTCTCTCTCTCTCTCTCTTTCTCTCACTACGCTCGCACACCGGGCTTATCGCATTTTATGTTTAGTTTCCTGCCCTCGGGGTCAACGACGCTGGCTTCCGCTTACACACGCACGCGCACACACATGCACAGGCGCGAATCCCAAGAAAACGGAGCAGTGGAAAAAAAAAAAAGTCGGATGCATATTATTATTTTTTTTTCATGACATTCCACTGCGCTACATCCAGTGCAAAAGTATCGATTTATTAAAAGAACGATATCGTGTTTTTTTTTTCTCAATAGTATGCGATATCCTTTTTTTTTATTTTTTTTTTAAATAATAATAATAATAATACGCGTGATGACTAAAGGATTCTTCAAGGTTAAATTGAGGCGGTTCAAACAGCGGGATGGCTGAAGGTTACAATCGCTCTAGGCAAACAGAATCTGGTCCCGCCGGACCTCAGGAGACCACGTTCAGTTTTACCTAATTTCGTCGTCATTGTTCAGGTCCATTTGTCCAGCTGATATTCTGCGGTTCGCGACCGGCCCTGATACAATTCAGCAGGCCGCAAGGCTGCTCATTATGGGACAATACAATAAAAGGACACGTTTGTGGGAATACTTTTGAAGGCATGCCTAAAATTCTGTAGTAAACAATTACACTGCGAGGACACTGAATGAATGATTGCGTCATCTATTTACGCGCAAGTGTCAAATCCTGTGCCGTCATTTACACTTTGCGGTTTGGTACATAATCGTTCACTTTCCTCGTCAGCTACAATCCTCCTTGTACAATGCAAGAGGCAACTAACAACGATAGAACAGATATACATTATTTTAGTCTTATCTGGATTACTCAGGATATCCCAAGTTACGACTTGAGACAATAACTAAAATACTGCAAAAACCCTTTTAATTCAAATCTTCTTCATCAACATTGGAGAACGTTGCCTGTTTGCCACAAGAGTTATTCAGCTCAATTGTAAGTTAAGAATATATAATCCTGTCATAAGAGTTATTCAGCTCAATAGTGAGTTAAGAAAATATAATTAAGTTCTTAGAAAGACATTATGTACAGTCATATAGTTCATCACAAAAAAATGTGCCTATTCATTGTCAATCAGTGCCCTTTTCCTCTTTTCCTGCGTATAACCAGTGACATAGAACATTTCCAGGAACTCCTTCAAACCCATTGAAGGAATAATGGTCCTCAAATATAAAGTCCCGAATAAACAAGCAGCGTGATTTGTTTATACGTATGAAGTAAAATACAGCTTAGAATTCTAAAGAGTACAGATGGTATTCTTCGTAATTATACAATCTTGTGTAAGAAAAATATGCATGGATTTAAAAGGTTTCACCCAATGACCAAGAGCAAGTTCAGCAAAGATACAATTTCCATATCCCAAATGCATCTATTAACAAATAATTAATTCAAAACATCCCCTAAGAAAAGGTTGATTACACCATCTACAGAGAGAGAGAGAGAGAGAGAGAGAGAGAGAGAGAGAGAGAGAGAGACCAACAAGCAATGAAGTTTGATAACAATAATAACCCAGTTCCACGAAGACTGTGAATCATTACAGGAAAGTGCCCAGCGACCGGAGGTATCAGAAATAAAGAAATGTATGCACACACATTTATGCCTCATTGCACACACGCACACACAGACTTTATATATATATATATATATATATATATATATGATATATATATATATATATATATTATATATATATATATATATATATATATATAAAATCTCATGCACATAATCACACACACACATATTCACAGACAACTGACCCAAGAAAGAGAAGAACTTATCAACAGAAGCCAAGATTCGAAAGAAAACCATTGAGAGAGAGAGAGAGAGAGAGAGAGAGAGAGAGAGAAGAGAGAGAGAAACAAAAGAACAGATGCTCGTTGGGTACAACATTACCTGGGTGCGAGACTGGAAAGGGCTGCCGGTGTACTGCAAGAGAGCCAAGTTGTGGTCATTTGCAACTGTTGCCCTTGGAAGGGGGATAGGGGGGCTGGTTTCGAAATGGGGGGAGTGGGGATGGGGGTACGGGAGGCTTAGGAATGAGGCATATACTCTCATTCCTTATAGGTCATTCAAAGTACCCTCTTTCCTTTTAATTCTTTCTTTAGTCGCATATTTTCCATATTTCCTTAAAGCAATGACTGGGTACTTATCTGGATAAATAGATCAATTTTGTTTTGTCCTATAATTTGTTGCTGCAAACATATTCCTTTAATAAATATGTGCTTGATCAATTACTGGGTACTTACGTTATCCATAAACAGATAGTTTGTGTTGATAATTTAATGGTGGAAAACACATTTTTTTAATAATAATTATATGCTTGATAAGTTAAAGTCTATAATGCTTTTTATTTCAACTTCTGACTAGGAATATTAATTCTTATTTCCTATTTATCATTCTTAATTAATAGCTACTAATGACTTAAAATTACGAAAACATATACAAGTTATCTACATGTACTATATTGCTCTTTGACTATCTCAAAAGCAATTAATCTGTGGATTTATTTGAGCTGCATCTTGTAATTACAGTTAGTCTCAATGCATATGCACGAACCTTATTCGTACATGTTTTTTTTATTCTTATTTTAAGAGAACTGTATATGCGGACCTATCTTTACAAAACGAATAAAAAAAATAATATCTTTTTTGCCAATCTAGTAAATCATAACAGGAGTGAAGTCATTACTTGCTTTTAGCACTTAAAATATTTCTAACTTAGAAGGAATATAATCTATTGAAAATTAAAAACAAAAAAACAATTAATCTGCATTAACCTAAGATTTAAATTACAAATGTAAATAAATTAATATGCTATTTTTAAAAAATGAACCAAAACTTTCTGACTGTACTGAATGAAGATCTATTAAACCTACTTAGTGAATAGAGTTATTTCAAATACAAGTTTTAAAAACTATTTATTCAGTTGAAAAACCTAATATAACTTCGAAAGCTTATTTAAGAAAATTAAAATGATTTTACTTACATAATAAACTGATTCAATAATAATTACCAAATTTCAATTAAATAGTACTTTACCTCAAAAACTAAATTATAATCAATTCCAAGGGACAGAAAAGCAATATATTCCCAATTAAAAGTTACGATTTAATAACTTTACTTATAAATTATATTAAATCGCAAATATGGAGATAATTAATGCGAAATGATTTAATAGCAACAACTGCCACTAAATAATTAACCATGTCCCATATAATATTAACTGAAAGGTAATCAATTTCCAAAACCCCAAATACATATTTCATAAAAGTTAGTATATTAATCATTTTAGTACCACCATCAGTATTAGTCTCTTTAATAAGCAACCAGGAAAGTATTTGCGGAACTATCACCGTTAATGACTTGAAAGACTTAAAGGACAATTGGCAGTTAGAGCTGCGAAGGTCTTTGTTTCATTGCGTGTTTACATAAGGAATAATGCCACAGCCGGTAGAGGAGGATATATAAGTAGTATATGCAGGACCAAAACACCACGGGAAGTAAACACGGCTAAAAAAAAAAGTCACAAACACGCACAGACTCACAAACATACGCATACACACGCACAAACACCGAGAAGGCGAAACGCACAGGGCTAAGGCTAGCTGGCTAAGGAAGGGAACTATTTTTTTCGCCAAAAATTTTTTGCCAGGCCCAAGACAAACCGCATGTGGCGAACAGAGAGAGAGAGAGAGAGAGAGAGAGAGAGAGAGAGAGAGAGAGAGGTTTATAACGGTTCAACCCCAGAGGCAGCAGATTCTGCGAGCCATAAACCGGGGACCTTTTAGCACAACTGATCACTCCAAGTGATCGGTCCTGATGCTGCTCGTGTTCACGGGAGGGGAGGGGGGAGGGGGAGGGGGAGGGGGTGTGGGGTGGGAGGTGGGGTGGGGGGGGTGAAGGGAAAAAATGGAACTAATACTTTTACTTAATGAAAATATTCCATCTCGTCTGGGAACTGGACGCCTCGGCATGTTGAGACACAGGATAGACACGTATATATATACATTATATATATATATATATATATATAGATATATATATATATATATATATATATATATATATATAATATTATTATATTATATATATTAGCATATAAGTTACAAGGTAATCATAATTGTCTATATATAAAAAAAACAGAGTAATGAGGAAAAAACAGCAATCAAAATGAAATCCTACTTCGTAGGCGCTACTTAGATTTCATTTTAAATTTCATTCATAAAGTTTCTAACCAACCTTCAATAAAATGAATGCGCTAAAATGTCTACAAGATGTCACTATCCGTACGCAAAGATAGATATTACAAAATTAAAGCGGCACATAATTCACGAATGTGAAGATATATAAGTTCCTAACGTTGTTAAAAATTTTTCGCTTTCAGCTGTCTCGACCACAGGAATTTCCCACCACAGATAAGGTCATAATCAAATAAAATATTAATTACCAACAAATACCCTTAAAAATTAAAATAAAATAACTTGGAAATGTCAGTTAAATCAGAAAATACTTTTTGCACAAGAACGGAATTGAGTTCCCTTCTAACAAAATAAATCAGTCTTTAAAATGTCAATTAGATTAGAAATTATATTTTAAAAATTCCATCCTAATAAAAATATAAATAAAATCAAGCTACGAGGAAAGTGAAAATGAGTGACAAGACATTCGCAGAAGGTCTCCGCCAAAACAAGTTCCTAACACAAAAGCCTACATCTGGCGCGACCACTAAGGGCTTCGACTCTGAGGTCTTCATAGCCTACAAAAGACATCTCCTGACTTCGAGTCGTTTTAAACTCCACGAAGAAGCAAAAAAAAAAAAAAAAAAAAAAAAAAAAAAAAAAAAAAAAAAAAAGAAGAAAAAGGGACAATAAAGAAAAAAGTCCAGCATCGAGCAACCGTTTTATCCGGCGTAAATATCTCGCCGAAATCACTTAATTTCGAGTTGATACGAATTAGGGAAGCATATATAATGCCACTCCCGGGGGCACCTCCAGGTGAGAGTACTAAAACGCAAATAACTATGATTTATGGGCGCGAGTCTCGAGAGCGAATAATGAGCGAAAATAGAGAGATGAGCGAAATGCAATGATCGTTTGAAAGACGCCTTAGTGGCCGTTTTATGGAGGACGCTTCTTCGCCTCTCCGGAGGTTCCCCGCAACACAGTGTTTTGTTTCTTTGCGCTTCGTTCCCGCTCTCCGATTTATCATCATACAAGCGCGCCTTTTAACGATTCATTTCGGCGGAAGGTGACGACGACGATATCGCCGTTCAAACAAGCATTAAATAAATCTCTTAGCGCGCGATCTGTCGGCGCGATTCAACAGGTTTTTACGGCCGCAATAAAACCCGATTATTATCATTAATAATAATGAAATTACCATTTTGGTAATATCTATATAGATCATACCAGCATTGCTCATTTTGACGCAGAGTTTGTGGTGCATGGTGACGAATAATTCTAATAATTGCTATATATAATAATAATAATAATAAACGTAATTTAAACTTCATATATACTAAACCTGTTCACTGTGACATTGGCAAGTGTAAAACGGTCTGGGAGAAACGTAAAGACAAAAGCACAAAAATGCCACTGCCACCAGAGCGGAGGAGGGGGAGGAGGAGGTGGTGGAGTGAGGGGAGGGAGAGAGATGGTGGGAGGAAGGGGGGTGATACAACGATCCTTGCCAAGTTTTTGTGAATGTTTGTGCTTTAGGGCGAGCGAGGGTAGTGTGACGTCTCCTTGACGGGGCGGGGCCAAGGTGGCGAAGCTAACGACACACTTAGGGCAGTTAATAGCTCGTAATTGCTTGTTTAGTGGAAAGATAATGCCCCCGCAACCTGTGGAGGATTTGATTTCTTCTCTGTCACACACACACACACACACATTCACGCACACACCACAAGCCTTGGTAACCAAAGTATGCACACGCAATGATTTTACTCTCTCTCTCTCTCTCTCTCTCTGGTCGGGGAATCTTTTGACAGACGCATCTGTTGCTAGGATTGTCTTTCAGCCAAAGTTACTTTACATATTCAAATGTTGTAAAGTTAAGTCAATGGAGTGATTAAGAATGAATGTTTATTTGAGTAAGAGCTGACGTCATTTTGAAGACATTACACACACGTTCACACACGCAAGCACATACCACGAGTATACGCCGACTTTCCCATACTCACAATTATTTACTTACAAATGTAATCTAATACCAAATTCACTATACTCTGGGAATAACTTACACAAGGGTAGTTATAACTAGCAAATGCGTCTGCAGTCAAGGTCAACTACCTATCACTGTTTTTAAACCAAAGGCTCGGGTTCGAATCCTGGGGGGTGGGGGCAGATACTTTTACCAATTATAATTATTCCCCCTGGGTGTAAGTGAGATTCCCTAGACACGGTGATTTCGATACTGAATTATATTTGGGTCCTATATTCCTGATATATATATATATATATATATATATATATATATATATATATATATAAATTGAATTTGCGACAAAACCAAGTGACATTAATGTTCATCAAGCACTTTGCCAGATAAACCACGACGAAATAACTTCAGTCATTTTCCTTGCTGGGTTAACCAAAGGGGAAACGTCATATATTATATTATATATAACATGACATACATAACTATAATAAAGCAAGTTGATATGCTCTGATGTATGTGGTCGTAACAATAAAATGAATGACAAAATAAGTTACGAAATAAAATTTCGTAAACAACATTATGCTTAGGAATATTGCAAACTTCCTTATGATTAGGGGGTAGCAGCTTTTTAATGTTATTTTATCATCCAAATTTAACGTCGACCAAAGTAATTTTTTATCATCCAAATTTAACTTCGACCAAAATAATATTTTTATCATCCAAATTTAACATCGATCAAAATAATTTTTTTTATCATCCATATTTAGCATCGATGAAAATCATTTTTATCAACCAAATTAAACCGACCAAAATAATTTTTCATCATTCAAATTTAACAATGACAAAAATCCTTCTTTTTTTATCGACCAAACTAATTTCTTATCATCCAAATTAACATCGACCAAAACAATTCTTTATCATTCAAATTCAACATCAACCAAAATAATTTTTTTATTATCAATATTTAACATACCCCAAAATAATTTTTATCATCCAGATATAACATCGACCAAAATCATTTTTCATCATCCTAATGTAACATGGACAAAATAATTTATTTTTTCAAATTTATTGTCGACCAAAATAATTTTCTATCCCAGTTTAACATCGACCAAAATAATTTTTGCATCATCCAAATTTAACATCAACCAAAATAATTTTTTATGATCCAAATTTAATATCGACCAAAATAATTTTTATCATCTAAATCTAACATCGACCAATATACTTTTTTTAATCATCCAAATTTAACATCGACCAAAATATTTTTTATCCTAGTTTAACACCGACCAGAAGAATTTTTGCATCATCCAAATTTAACATCAACCAAAATAATTTTTTATCATCCAAATTTACCATCGACTAAAACCATTTTTTACCATCCAGGCTTAACATCAACCAAAATCATTTTTTATCATCCAAATTTAACATCGACCAAAATAATTTTTTATCATCCAAAATTAACATCGACCAAAAATAATTTTTTTATCATTCCAGTCTAACATCGGCCAAATCAATCTTTTTTTTTTTTTTTTTTTTTTATCAACCTAGTCTAACATCGACCAAAATACTACTGTCATACGACAAGCTGGCAATAATCTAAAAAGAGAAAAAAAAGAAAAAAAATCCTTTCGGAGTCCTATTTGAAGGAACAGCAAGAACAGGATCCGAAGGATGCCACCACGGTGACCTCAACTCCTCTCACCCATCCATTCACGCCCTCCCATGATTAATGAAATTTCTCGCCCACAAATCATCCTTTAATCTGTGTGTACATTCGATAACTTGCAGAGTCAATAAACACTTCGCATGCAACGACTGTGTGGTGTCCTCGCTGATGAGAGAGAGAGAGAGAGAGAGAGAGAGAGAGAGAGAGAGAGAGAGAGAGAGAGGTGCTTAGATGTTATCTGTCCAATTCATTCCCTTCGTTCATCTCTCTCTCTCTTCTTTTCTTCTCTCTCTCTCTCTCTCTCTCTGTCTATTGCATCTCGACGTTGCATAGTTCAAATTGCACATCGATCAATCCCTCTTCTCTATCTTGATCGTTGCAAGCAAGCGAGCATGCAAGCGAACAGAGCGGAGGGGGGTTGGGGGGGGGGGGGGGGGGGGGGGGCAAGACGCAGCTCGCGAGAGACAGGGAATGCAGGAAATATATATATATATTTTTTTCAGAATAAAAGCGATGCCCCGACAGCCACCGCGCGCGATCGTTCCACGTGGCGGACACTCGAGATAACAACTCTGCCGCTTTGGCTAAGAGGTTGAAAGATTGAGTTGGAGATAAACCGACCGACGGAAGGTTGAAAGACAGAGGAGGTAAAAGGGAGAAAATGAGCAGATAACGCTGGGTAAAACGGGGTGGGAAGGGGAAACAATTACTTTTTTACCTTTGAAAATTGCGTTTAGTTAGGGGGAGACAACGGAGAGGAATAACTGGTTGATACCTTCTGGCAGATATGATGAAAACGGGTCGTATTTTTCCCCTTTCTACGCCACATGATCTCTCTCTCTCTCTCTCTCTCTCTCTCTCTCTCTCTCTCACAAATAGATGATATTTTATCCCTCCTCCTCCAACCTTTCCAGATACTTCTGAAGAAGATGTTAACCCTACTATATAAACTACTCGGGCCCCTCCTTCCCTACCCAACTCAAAACCTCTCTCAACTCCCCGTGTCATATGAACCTCAAACACACAGACAAACGGACAGACAGTCAGAAACCTTACCACTTTCGTCCATCCATGGCAACCTCTCCTTATTTACAACCAATCCGGTTTCCCTTATGAACCCTGAAATACTGGTTTTTGGAAACCATTACAAACAACCTTGACTTTGGTTTGGAAGCTGGGCGTCCCTTGGGAAATAATGCAGCAAGAGAGATCTTAAGAGAACTTATTGTTTTCTTCATAAGAGCCTCTGAAAATAAAGCCAAAATGAACGGTACTTTGCTTCTCGGTTTTTATATTCACATGGGTAGGACGTGAGCATAGCAATACGCATACTGAGAGCGTAGCATAGTAATTCTTTCAATTTCTGAGGTAACCATTTTTAAATTTTTAATTAAAAAAAAAAAAGTTATGCAATATTTCCCGTTCCTAATCAATGACCCCACAACATGTTCAAGGACACTGTGTGTGCTTATATATATATATATATATATATATATATATATTATATATGTATATATATATATATATATATATATATATATATATATATGTATATATATATATATATATATATATATATATATATATATATATATAAAGACATGCACACAAACTTCCTTCTGAATAAATCCAAAGCATCTACCTGGGGATCCCTTCCGTCGGATGGGGGGAGGGGGGAGGGGGGGGGCACCCATCAGCAAACAAGTGCCCGAGGCCCCATTAAATTCTTAATCAACTACGTAAAACGTAAAATGAGCTGTCCATAAACGACTCAGGGAATGGTTAACAGCTAGTTTTGCTAGCCCCTCGCCAGCCAGACAGGGAGTACCACTGCTATATACCACCTCGCAAAACAAATGGGGTCCGCTGTTTCTTTGTTTACTTCTTGTTTCTCTCCACACCTTTTTCAACTATTATCTAAACAAGCTGGCCGCTGCATTCATTCTCCTCTCCGAGAGAGAGAGAGAGAGAGAGAGAGAGAGAGAGAGAGAGAGAGAGAGAGAGAGAGATATTTCGTTGCATTCATTCCTTCCGAGAGATACAGAAAGAGAGAGAGAGAGAGAGAGAGAGAGAGATAGAGGATGTTTACCACTACTCGTTTCTATAGTCATCGTCTAACAGGAAAGAGAGGCGAGAGAGAGGATGAGAGAGAGAGGAGAGATTTTACCATCACTCCCGAGCTCCTATATCCATCGTCTAAACAGGAAAGAGAGAGAGAGAGAGAGAGAGAGAGAGAGAGAGAGAGATTTTACCATCACTACCCCGAGCTCCTATATCCATCGTCTAACAGGAGAAACGAAAACCAAATACATGATTATGCAGTGCTGCCCAAAATACAGGACCGACCATAAATCACTCGGGACGCGATCACTGCACCAATTAGAACCAAATCCCCCTCCCTCCCCCTTATCCGGGTCCCCCTCACCCCTCCACCAGGGACGGTTGTGGAGGTTCTTTTCATCCGTAATTTACTCATCTTCCCCCGGATAAACTCCATCTTTGATGTTTAAATAGAGACACTCTAATACGGTTCTCGTATTCATTAATCATGTTGCATTCTTTGTTGGGAACAAACGATTCACACCAGGCCATAAATCTCCCTCGTTTTGTTTGTAAACCTCGATGATTGATGGCCAAGAGGCCGGACGTGTACTCAGGATCGAATTGCATAGGTCAGAACCTCTTTTTTGATGTCTATATATATATAGTCATTCACGAGGGGAGACACACACACACACACATACATATATGTGTAAACAAAATCCCCGATTTAACAAATTTAGGAAAGAAGGAAAAGCAGATGCTTATGCAATGAAATATCATCACATTAAGACCTTCAATGGCCCTTAAAAAGACAAGTTCATTCCTTAACGAAATTTAGCTGAAAAATAGAGCTAGTCGTGATGTCGAAGATGTTAGTACATATATTGAGTGAGCTGAATGCAACCCCCCCAACCCAAACCCCTTTTTTTTTCGTCCTAGAAATATGGTTTACTATTTTTCCTTCCTTCTCTCTCTCTCTCTCCTCTCTCTCTCTCAAAAAGGCCCACATGAATTGTTTATTAAAACTGCCAGCGAGTCGGATAATTTATGACCCTCTGACACAGCAAATGACTTTTGATTTCGTCCTGTCAGCCACAAATCGCGAAGCAGAAATCCATCCAAGCAAATTTAAATACATTTGCCTGCAATGGATTCTCCACGCACTCTGAAATGACGTGGGGTGTGCCCACGCGCGAGAACGCACACATACACACACACACTCATAATATGCACACTAGCACACTTATATCGGACACAGCTGCTAATGTAACGTCAATATTCGCCCTCAAGGATTCACTCAGTGTCAAGTTTGCTTAGCCTAAAATAACCTTATGTATTTAGCAGGCAAAGTCAAGTATACGATAACAAACTCGCTTTGATAAAAATAAAACTATTTGTATGTTCACTTATCATTTCTCAAACTGTAGGAATTATACAAATAAACCTATTTTCTAATTTGGGCAAGTCAAGTTATAAAACGTGTTGCAGAGGTTAAGTTTGACGTCTTAATCATAAAAATACGTTTCATTTTATTGACACAAACACTTTACTAACAACCACGTATGAAAAAAGAAATCACGACACTACAAACTTAATGGCAAATACAAAATACGAAGTGGAAAAACAAATTGAAAAAAAGAAGGGCAAAAATGAACTGACATTTGAAATTCGACTTTATCTAAGTCCCTCCTCAAAGCCACTGACACTCCTGGCTTCCCGTAATCTCTCTCTCTCTCTCTCTCTCTCTCTCTCTCTCTCTCTCTCTCTCTGCTATTTTGGGAAAAAAACTAACACTGCTAAAAGTTTACCCTTATGTTTACAGCTTTAACCCGTGAATTTATGTTCGACTGCATAGTGCATACGTTCAAGGATTCTATGACATACCCACTCTCGTCTATGACAAGTAAACGGAGGCAGAGGACGAAAAGTCCACTTAACCTCTTCATTACCGAAAGTTTGTTTGGAGGTAGGTGGGTACCACCATTGAAGTCTACTATACCGCACCGGGTGCATAAAGGTGGTACGCATAGTACCACCAAAACTCCTCTTTTCAGATAGGGACTTCCAATCATTCTGTAATTTCGGTTTGAAAAAGAGTTTGGAGCAAAATAAACAGTATGACACGATGCCAGAACGTCTATGATGAACCCAAAAAAAATAGTATATTACTGCTTTATAGTAGTGTGTAGGTGACAGATGAACTGCGTCTCAACAAAAAAATCACAAAACAGAACAAGCGTAAACATGTATAACTTCTACCCAAGTAAAAAAACCAGTTGATACATCATTTACTGTATTTATTTATTTATTCACTTATTACATTTTTACAAATAAAAGATATGAAACACCAGATAAATGAAGGTAGAAATAAAGCCTTATAGTAACTTATATATAAAAAACCAACCAGAGAAAAAGCAAAAAAGCAATTTTTTCTGAGGACAAGAAACTTGAAAAATTAGTTTAGATACCCCTAATGCCCCTAAAGTTGTTTTCTTTGATGAAAACTAATCTTAGAAAACGTAGAAAATGACATCGCCCAATTTTTGAAAGATATACTATAAAATTTGCGATTTCCATATTTATTGGCGGGGCTTTCGCTTTAGTTTTTGCTCTTTTTTTTTTTTGTTTTTTTGTTATTACGTGCTTATTTACTGTTCTATTTTGATAATCTTTATGTGCATGTTCCAGGTGCAATATACCAAACATTCTGTAAGACCGAATTTCTATTCAAGACCGTAGTTTTTCTCACCGACCACCAGTGTACAAGGGACACTGAGTTTCACATTTTTTTTCATAAAATCATTTATTTTACCGTAGGATGATAAAACAAAACTAACAGAGAATATGCGTTATTATAGTGCTAATAATACCTGATAATTTCATTAGCCTGTCTTGATTAGTGTATTTGTTTTTGGCAAATATTTTTACGATGGGCAACCCCTCCAAAGAACTCGAGACACTACCGAGAGATTCAGTTCGGCAGCGAACACAATGTTTACATTCTGCCTTACCCACCCGGTTAAAGAAAAAGGGGTTAAATGTAAACAAAGAAGAAATTTCAATATCTATGTATGCATTTCTTCCAGTAATTGACCCTCGTATATTAACAAGCTCTCTTTGCAACTATTAGTAGGCTTCGCGCTATTAAAATCTAGGGACAGATACTCAAACCACATATGTATCGCAATGAGAGAGAGAGAGAGAGAGAGAGAGAGAGAGAGAGAGACTTCTTCTGAACTCTTCTCCAGGGGAACGTGAGCAATACTATATATTTAACATATCTAGTATCTACAAAATACCAAAACACACACACAAAGAGAGAGAGAGAGAGAGAGAGAGAGAGAGAGAGAGTACATCTATCACTGCCAGCATGTTCACGATACAGTCCGAATCGCTCGCACCAGTCTCAGAGGGGAAACGGCCCATGAACTCGAGCAAGACAGATAAGAATCAGAAGGAACAAAAACAAACACGATCTGCCAAAGAGGAGGAGGAGGAGGAGGAGGAGGGAGGCAGAGCCCCTCGGATACGAGGGGCACGGCAGCATGACGTAGGTCTTGAAGGCTCAGGGAACCCAAGGGAAGGATGTAGTAGGTACTTTCAAGTACTCTGGGGGGGTTCATTCGAACTGAATGAATTTGGATAGCATCCCCGGGCGTCCTTATTAGTGAACTATATGAGATAATATTATCGTGACAGTAAACGACACCACACGCATATACTAATAGTAAACAACACACACGCATACATACATATATAGAATATACATACATATATATATATATCTATATATATATATATATATATCTATATCTATATATATCTATATTTCATATATATATATATGTATATAAATCAATTTATTTATATATATATATATATATAGTATATATATATATATATAAATCGAAAACGATCAGATCTCCATAAAAGCACACAGCATAGTAATGAAACCTAAGTTCTTTTACTCACAATTTATGAGAATTACAATTACCTTATAAATGTTTCTAGCAATGCATATTATAAGGATAAGAGAAATGCCGTTATGAACATGAGTTTCAAAGTTCAGAAATGCCACTTGTCTGCAATGGGTAGCTATATATAAGCAATCTCATTATTCCCAGGCCAGGTGAAATACCCACACAAAGCAAATCTCAAAGACACGACACCATCACCATCCGTCAATACTGATAAAAAAGAAAAAAAAAACAATACACAGGAACTGTGGGCTTATCACATGTGACCATACAATACGTAAGGCTAACGAGCGCCGTAAGGCAACAGAAAACGATGTCCAAGCCATACTTTCCCGGGGTAACACAAATAAACACAAAACCCAGTCTCACAAGGGACAAGAGACGACCAAAGCAATGGGCCCACATGGAATTTGTCACGAGATTTTTGGAAAGTTGGAATTGTGGATATGTTTCTGGGGAAATCGTCAATAATACTGCAGCTTGGTTTAATATAATGCAGCAGTGTACCTGACAGTGTCATATGCTTACGAATGAAGTCCTTTCGTCACGAATTTGTATCGGATTTGGATTTGTTTCCAACCTTTGATTGCGAAGATGATCATGGAATTCTGAACCACATAATGAATTAAAGGAACCATTGTCAGAGAACATAGGCAGAATTACCTAACACTTCCCATGACTGACAAATTAAGCGTTGACAAAGAAAACATCACGACATACACCATCAATTCACAATGGTCGACCACGAGAAAAAAATAAAGACTGAACAATAAACCGAAAAATGGTACATGAATGTGGAAACGAATAGGAAGAAGCCTATATACGGCAACCTAAATTAAGGTTCCTGGCGAAACCTAACTAAGGAACACGATGACAAACACGATGTGAAACACAAACAATGTGAATTGTGACAAGCCAGGTGATCTTGATTCACATTGCCAAGCACATGTGTCATTAACGTGCACTGGTAAAAATAATGCAACTAAAAGCAGTGTTTCAATATGCGAAGAAACATAAAAGGAAAAACCTGCAACACGTCAACAAGACTAAAGGAACCATGCTGCCTCATTTTTTTTTTTTTGTCACAATACGAATGAAAAGCATTTTTAGGCTTAATTCTCACTTCTGCTATCAACTTCCTGCTTAGAGTTCCACAATATCAGACGATTATTCCGTTCACTGTCCAAATCACTAAAATGCATCTTTCGTGGTCACTGGAACGAACCTTGGGAACAGACACAAGACTGACGTTTCCAACCATCAAAACGCAAGACCTGGATTTTACAAACACTCGATATTTGGGCAACGAATCACGACCAATTTCCTTAACAATAATAATAATAATAAAAAAAATGCATAAAGAAACGAGAAACACTTCGATACCACAAACTCTCGAAATACCCACTATACCACGTGCATGGCTAACACCACGATACTCACACAGTATCATAGAAAAAAACACAACGAACTGAAATGCTTCAGTATAAACAGTCTGTCACTTCGGGTTTGAATTAAAAACGGATTTTTGTCAAGCGTTCACTTATTATCAGCAAGGTCAGATCCACTTATTTTTCACAGCACCCTGACACATTTCACTGCCACACGAGTCAGATAAATAGGCGAATTTCACTCTGGAGACGAACGCATCAACAACAAGAAAAGGAATGAAGTGCATAACATATGGTTCCTGTAAGCCCAGGCATGTCTGTAACTGTGTTTGTGCAAGAAAATAACAATGCAAGCATGCAATCGAGAGAGAGAGAGAGAGAGAGAGAGAGAGAGAGAGAGAGAGAGAGAGATTGTATAAAAAAAATATTTACAGAAAAGAAAATTTTAGTCCCTCAGAATCAGAAATAAAACTTCCACGATTGCTGACAGACAGACCCATGCCAGTCTGGAAGCAAAAAGCATTATAACGATTTATGGTTAGGAGAGAGAGAGAGAGAGAGAGAGAGAGATGGGGGAGGAGTTACAAGGTGAGCTTTTTATGAGGTGCCAACACCAACCAGTTGAACCACGACCAAACCAAGTTAAGCTAAAATTTGAAGCCCACCACCACCACCGTGACAGGATCCGATCGGCCAGTTATTGAGTTGTGCCAAACATTCCGGGTTTAGTCTCAGATCAATCATTGTCATTCTTTGTGAATAGGGAGAGGGGGGGGGGGGGGGGGGGGGTGAGGGTTACTTTGTGGGGAGAGACAGTTCATACAGGTACGTACCTGGAGGGTAAGGTGCTGGGGGCATGGTTTCAGCCGTAGGGTAGTTCCTTAAGTAGCCGTCGTGGGGGTATCCTGCAGCAGCTTCCATGGCCGATTTAGGGGCGCCATCAGCCGCCGTCAGGTATGGTACGGGCTGGCCATGAGCATCGACGTGTCCGACACGCCCGTATGGAGGGTAGTTGCACCAGGTTTGAGCGGCAAAGGCCTGGCATGACTCTGCCGTGGTCATGGACGAGGGTCCAGGGGCGTATTCGTATTTGTTGGGCCAGAAGGCCAATGTTTTACGGTCTGCCACTCTCGAGTCGGCAATATTGTAGTAGGTGGGCGTGACCCCATCCCGACAGAACGCCTGTCCGTACTGGGAGTCGAAGGGCGCCGTAGCTGCTGCATGGTCCGGCTGGTAATTCCAGGGTTGCGTTGAATGCGAGTGCCTGATGACCCCTGCAGCGGCACCAGAGTCAGGCCCCGTGGGGCACTCCGGCGGGTGTGGGTAGGTTGACACAGCCAGGGTGGTGGCCACTCGTTTGGCCGGGATGTGGAGTGGAGTCTGGCCTGTGGGCTCCAAGCCTCGCGTGCTGGCCGTGTCCTCATACAGTGCTCCGTTCATTCTGTCTAGACCTCCTCCCTCACTGCTGCTGCCCACTGCATGGTGGTGCCGCCACGGTATAGAGTCCACCGTCGCCAGGTTGAAGACACAAGTTCACACACGACCCGAAAAAGAGAATCAAAACACACACTCATTAGCTGGCGAGCGCTGTCGCGGCCGCCTTCTCCCTCATGTGAACCTCCTCCTTCTTCCTCCACGCTCAACACCAAGCAGTAGCCGCGGCAAAAAACAGGCAGCGTGTGTTGAGGCCGCGGCGAGCTCAAACACTATCTGGTGGCCTGGCCAAACACCGCTCTCTCAACGGAGGGAGGCGGGGCTAGCGCTCGCCCAGCCCACACGCTTTAGCCCCGCCTCCCCATCGCCGCCTTTTGCTCTCCGGCTACGCCATTGGTTGAGACGGGTCACGTGACGGCTTTAGACCCGCCCATCCTGCCCTGCGACCCTGGTGGCCGCTTGGCCCGGCACTAACACACAAATTATTACATGCAATAATTAAGGTGGTGTGCCGTTGTGAGTGATTGACAGGACACACCTGTAGCCATGGAGTAGCCCGCTGGACTGTTTGTCACTGCTATCCAAAAAATCTAAGACTGCATAAATCCTCATTCTCTTTCTCTCTCTCTGATCGTCTGTCTGTCAGTCTGTGTTTGTCAGTCTCGTCAAAAACACGTACACACTGAACTTACAAACAAACCTTCCTTTTACACACACAACTTGCTCTCTCTCTCTCTCTCTCTCTCTCTCTCTCTCCTCCTCAGAATAAAAAGAAAAATCCATCGGAGAAAAAAACTGCTGTTCTTAACTTTTCCTATCTGCTGCAATGGGTTCTTCCTCTCTCTCGTATGCACCTACTACCTCCACAGACAACAAAAGACGAGAGAGAGAAAGAGAGAGAGAGAGAGAGAAGACAAGACAAATCGTCCTCCGTTTCTGTCCTAATACCTCAGATTGGTGGCACCTTCTTCTCAACCCCTGGTAGGCTCATCATCACTCCCACCCCACCCCACCTCCCCCCACTAGGGGGCCAACCCTTCCCTCTTTCTCAACCCACATCGCCTTAAGAGGGAAGGCGTGTGACCTGTTCTACATAAGCCACCAGACACCCACACCGCACAGCTCTTAGTTTTGGGAGTCTCGCCCTCTGGGTCTCTCGCTCAATCAAGAATCAAACCAATTCGATAAAACGCATAATATTATTTTTAATGATCAATCTGCTGAATATGTACAAGAGATCTCGTATTATTCAAATCTATTAAAATATATATTAATACGTTCACAGATGAACCGATAGCAATGAAGGCTTAGATTTTTAAAAATTACATACGTTTGAAAACTACCTGAATTTCTATTAAAGTGAATTGAGGAAAGGAAATAAGCAAAATTAATAGAGAAAAATATAATTTGAAAAATATATTAAAAATATATACTATCACTCGGATAATTTATTTCCAGCGCAGAATAAAACTAAACAAAAATCAACATAAAAATAAAAGTCACGACTTTCGTAACGAAGCTATTAGCGACAACGAAATCCGCGGAGGGCGCGTGCACCAGAGTAAAAATGGGAATCAGTGTAGTTTTCTGTCTCGCGAGTAAATTGCCCTCGAACATTCCCCTCGTGCAAGGCGGAGGGCCCTTTCCCTAATTAGAGGTTAATTCAACCCTAATGAGGCTGGGCCGTGCCCCCCTATATCGTCTGCGGTGGACAGTAGCTACGTCGTGGGTGCTGGCGTTAAATTATCGACCGGTTCTGTTCCGGAGGTGAGGACCCGTCCCGGGGTGGTGGGAGGGGGGGGGGGGATGAGGGTTGAAAGGTGAAAGAGGAGAGAGAGGAGGGGGTCCCCAAAAGATTGGGATGGGTATCGAAAGGAAGGATGGCAGGGGAGGGGTAGATAGGAGGGGAGGCAAGCGATGGCTTGGAAGAGGTATACCAAAGGAGGAGGGTGGGAGGTCTGGGGATTGGGGGGGGATAGAGGAGGAGGAGGAGGCATGGGAAAGACGGTAGTAGGGTCGGTTGGGAGTGAAATCAGGGTCCTCAGAGGGAAGGACGGTTAGGAAGGGAAGAAGAATGAACGCTAAATGTTCATGCTAAGAGGAAGAGAGAGAGAGAGAGAGAGAGAGAGAGAGGGTCTCGGAAAGGGTAGGGCAGTGGCAATGAAGTGGAACCTGAATACAAAGGTGCCCTGTGACAACACAACAATGAATACGGTGGCTAAACGATTTTCCCCGTGTACATTTCCACCTCAGTGAATGGTTTTAGTGTAAATATACGGGAAGTCATGTTGATGGAATAAAGTATGTGCAGAATAAATAAGTCAACTTTGGCAGAATATACGGTTTGGGCTGAGAAAATTTTGTGCAAGAAACTCCTCTTTAACATTTATTTCTGAATTATTCTGTTTACATACCTATCTTTATATACTATATCTATATACTTATATACTATATCATTAATACTATAATATTATTATATATTATTCATATCTATATATTTTATATCTTTTCTAATATATCTAATCATGTATATATAGTCATATATATGATAATATATATCCTATATATCTAGTTAGTATATAAAGGCATCATTTAAAAGTCTTGAACCATCAGAATGAATCAAAACTGTTTACTACCGTTTTCGTGACGTTAATTTCATGTATTTTATTTTCATGTAAAATATATAACTTAAAAAAACCATGGAGAACAAAAGTTTCACTTAAAATCATTTTTGAAAATCTTTTAAGCTAGAGAACCGTTATAAATATATACTATATATATTATATATACATCCATATGTATACATATATATATATGTATATATATATATATATATATATATATATATATATATATATATATATATATATATATAATGTATGAAATTCCGCCCCCCCACATGGTTATACGTTTAAAAATAAAATGAAGTATTTCTTCCGTTTTTTGAATTTTTAACACTTCTTACCCCAATTCTCATCTAGTCTAAGGCTTATCTATGCCTATATCCGTGATTCTCTAAGCCATCACGCTACCTGCATAGTTTAAAGCTTTTCTGCCTAATTGAAATGGTTATGTTTATTCTCTTTCAGATAAATGGTGTCATGATCAACAAAAAGGGAATGAAAGAATACCCCACAAAATTGAGTTTTTATTATTAGTCTGTAATTTTTGATGCAATAATTACTTTTCCATAGGATATTTTTCCTTGAAGTTAATTTTTAGTATTTTGCCTTAACACTCTATGAATAAAATGAAATACGTCCAACGCAATGAATAATGCAAATGACGTAACATTACTGGAGATTAAATAACCAAAAAATTTTATTTACATTACTTAAATTTATATTACATATATATATATATATATATATATATATATATATATATATATATATATATATATATATATATATATATATATATATATATATATATATATAATGTATTTATGTCTGTGTATAAAACATATACCTATCTCATTTCAAGTGAAATACTAATTACGTAGTCACTATAAATATAATTACAGACAATCACAGTACATTCATAACATACTGCCTTAAACTATGCTTGTTTTTTTTTAAATAGATTTTATATTATTGGTTTAATCTGGGATCATAAAACGTTTTTTCTTGGCATTTCAACTGAGAGCAAAATAGAAATCTTATCTAGGACATTAATTTGGGATATAATTTATGTGAATAAAAATAAGCTTTACGAGTAATTACCGACATAGTCATGAACATATAAACTAGAACATAACACTATTTACTTGTGACTATCATTATGCTGATTACGATCAAACGTAGTATAACATACGAGGGCCTTGTTATCAAGATTTTCACCGTTACCCTCATAGTTCTTAAAAAAATAAAAATAAAAAATAAACTATTTAGGCTGGTCATTGCAATGACATAGGACTATCAGCTGTTGGTTCAGGAAGACCTACGAGGATTTTCGTTGTCTATTTGTTTTATTTGATAAGTTTCTCTCAAAATGATAGATATATTTATATTATGTGAAACTTTTTATGCACAACAGCCAGCCCGAGGTTTCCATCGTTAAAAGTAATATAGTTATCACATAGTACAGATATTATAAATAGATACTATATATATATATATGATATATATATAATATATATATATATATATATATATATATATTATATATATAATCTTATATATATATTATATATAATATATATAATATAAATTTTTGGCAATAGCCACAGAGGTGTATCAAGAATACACGAAAGCGCAAGGTACTACTGCATTTCATTTTTCCTGCCTAGGCTCTTGATATACAATCTTCACCTGTAACCTCTGATCGTATAACACACACACACATACACACACGCACACACACACACACACACACATATATATATATATATATATATATATATATATATATATATATATATATATATTATATATGTGTGTGTGTGTGTGTTGTGTGAGTGTGTGTTGTGTGTTTTTGTGTGTGTGAGTGTTTTCAATGAATGTAATACATTTTCCTTCTCAGAGTCCTGACACACAGCTTTCAATCAGAAGAATACTGCTGAATATTTCATTTTACGGATTATTGTACATTATTATATTTTTCTTGAATTATAGAGTATTTTAGACATTTCCCTATAGGAAATCATTCATATTTGTGATACAAAATGCTTTGGGATATTTATGTAAAATGATTTACGTATAAGGTACAGATATTCTTGAATATTTGCCATGCATAAAAACCTTTGAAATAAAACTTCATGTGCTAGTCCATAACCTATGTATGTATGTATGCATGTATGTATCTATGTGTGTATTAGAAATAAGAGGGGTTCCTATGCAAGTCTGTGAAAGTCAGATGGAGAGTCTAAAAAAAATATAAAATAATGTGCCCAATGGATGTTTAATTCCCAGTTCCACGAGAATTAATTCCATCGAGAAATATTAATAATAATAATAATAATAATAATAATAATAATAATAAAATAATAATAATAAGAAGAAGAAGAAGAAGAAGAAGAAGAAGAAGACGAAGAAGGTGTGTGTGCCTCAGAACGAGGAGGAGGAAGGAGAGGGCAGGAAGTGGGGAGAATGAATGTGTGGGGAGGAGGGAGAAGGGGAGATAATGCCCCCGGGGGCTGTTCGTTAGTTAAGTGAAGAGAACCATTATTAGATAAGGAAAATTATTGTAACAAGGGCCAGACGTAGAAAGTGACGCAAGTGGTGCTAATGAGCTCACATAAAAAGCCGTCTTTTGAAATTGCAAGATTGTTATTATGAGTTTATCTCTCTCTCTCTCTCTCTCTCTCTCTCTCTCTCTCTCTCTCTCCCAACGTTATACCTTTAGCATTATAAAGATTACAGCTTCTCAAACGAAAGAGGAACGCAGTATAGGCTTAACAAACACAGAAAGTTGAGCCATCTGGAAGGAGTTAAAATCTATAACTATTTCTACCACTGGAGAACTTTGTATACATTAGTTTCGTAAAAGCAAAAACTAAAGAAAAAAGATAAATAAATACTTCATTTCGAGGTCCCTAAAGATGAGGCGTCCTTCACATTGGGCAGAGATAATCGGTAAGTAATTCAATCTTAAAATGGTTGAGAAAACGAAGAGAGAAAATTATTCTTCATATAGATTTATTAGGCTACTTCCTGAGAGTTATGGAGAAGTCACTAAGTACAATTTTAGGGACCTTGTTAATCTGTGAGACAGAAAGCTAAGGCAGCCTTATTTTTTTTTCTTTTTTAATCATATTCCCAGGAAATGTTTCGAGATAACAGTACAGATATACGGAGTTCAGATATCTATACTGTATCGGGAAACGCAGACATGCCATGCACACACCAATACATACATACATACTAATTATTATATATATATAATATATATATTTCATATATATATATATATATATATATATATATATATATATATATATATATATATATAATATATATATTATATATATACATATACATATACATAATACATATATGTATACTATGCATGTATATAAGTTCTCAATGAAACAGCAGTTTAAAGAGATTTTTTTAAAATGTCATGGAAGTGACTGATAATCACGTAAAAATTTAAATTTAGTTTCAAACGCTGAAAAAAAGAAAGGCCGTTTACAAGTGAAATGTTACCTTATTGCGGTGGTGATAGTGTGTGTGTGTGTGTGTGTGTGTGTGTGTGTGTGTGTGTGTGTGTACAAGTATAATTGGATGAGGGTAAGGTTCCATGAGGAAGGGTGAGGCGAATAATTGTTAATCTGTATAAGGGGAAAGGTAATAAATGTGAACGTAAGAAATATAATGGTATAGAATTATTGAGCATTCCAGGAAAAGTGTATGGTAGGATGTGATTGGTAAGGTCTGTAATGGGGGTGGGGGGGATTAAGTATGTTCAAACAAGAAAGGGGAATGGGAGGAGCAAATGATAAATCTAGGAAAAACCTATGATAAAAATGCTAAGAGTAATGTGAAGGGTAGGCTATGAAAATGATTGTACGTTTGAACTGTGGACGAGAAAGTAAGTATAAATCCAAGTTGTGTTGTCCCTTAGTAACTGGTTAATATTCAAATGGATAAAATGACACCAAAAGTCAAGGAAGGGACAAGAGATGTACTAAGTGCAGACTGTGGTAAAAGAAAGGAAGTTATACATAGTGTGTAGGGGCTGATGTTTAAAAACGACACATTGTTATTGGTGGTAGTGACAAGAAGCTTCAGAGGTCAGTGAAAGAGACTGAAAGCACTTGAAGTGGAGACAGTTAAAAGTGAAAGACAGCTAAACCAAGGTTATGGGAGTAAATGGAAGGGAAGAAGATAACACAGACCGGATGATAAATAGTGTGGCTGATTAAAACACATTTAGGAAGTAACAGAAATGGATGATAATGAGGGAGAAAGGGAACACCACATCAGGTGAAGAAAACCAGATCAGGCGAAGAATTAACCATTACTGAGCCAATTCTCTTGGATGGAAGGTGACGTTTGGAAGCTGAACGTGAATAAAGGAATGTGGAAGATATTGCAATCCGACGATGTAAAGAGGTTGGCGCAGACGAAAAGATGAATAACTGTTCTGAGGTGACTTCGTCAAGTGAGGAAGAACAGACAACGAAGGTTGCAGGAAGAGACGGCTAAAAATTCAGAGGTTTGGAATGGAGAAGGAGACCGAGCAAGTTTTGACTAGACAGGGTGAATGAGAAGGTTTGGATGAAGGGTCTTAATACCTAAGGAAGCGTGAGAATACATTTGAATTAGAGATGAGTAGGCAGCATGTATAAGGGAAGGTTAAGGGGAGTGGTGGGGTGGGGGTTGGTTTGGGAGGGGAGGACTGGCTCGTTGCTAATGATCCTACTGGGTAGGTACCCGAAGCAGACATAATGTATAGTCAGTCTCCTGAAAAGGGGTTCCTCGTTCCTTCACCAGGTAAAGGACTGACGTTTCAATGACAGTTAACGTGTTTGTCTCTGGAACTACCGGTCTATTGCATAAACGGATTATATGTATACATACACACACATGTACATATATATGTCAATATATATATATATATATATATATATATATATATAATATATATATATATATATATATATATATATATATGCAAAGCTATAGATATGGTGACTTCCCAATACTGTCGGGCATTACATGGACATTATAGACACTACATCAGGAATAATGAATTTTTCAGTGGAGTATCTCCGAAACTGAGAGAGAGAGAGAGAGAGAGAGAGAGAGAGAGAGAGAGAGAGAGAGAGAGAAACACAGATTTCGCATTTGCATTATAGGACGTGATCTACCAAAGGATTTCCTGGAAAATTATGACATTTTGGAAATAGGATAAATTAGCCTTTTTTCAAAAGGTAACTTTTGAATGCCACGCCATAAACAAGCTTCGAGGAAGTTAATGTTTAATCTTCAACTTATTGAAAGATGGCAACTGAATAGAATAATCACCTTACCCCCTAAACTAACTCTGCTATAAACTGCAGAATCCATATTTTGAGAAAAATTCTCCAGTGATCTTGATTACTTTACCTTAAGCCAGAGGCTTATATAGTCTATATGTTGTTAACAACCCCCAGTCAGCACTCAATAACATTAACATATTGAATTTCCTCTCCACTAGGACAAGTTTATTGCAACATGCAAGTCTTCTCATTAAATACTGTGGATTTAGTAAACAGAAATATTGGAGAGAGAGAGAGAGAGAGAGAGAGAGAGAGAGAGAGAGAGAGATGCAAGTCTTCTCATTAAATACTGTGCATTTAAATAAAACAGAAACTATACGAGAGAGAGAGAGAGAGAGAGGAGAGAGAGATATGCAAGTCTTCTCATTAAATACTGTGCATTTAATAAACAGAAATACTAGAGAGAGAGAGAGAGAGAGAGAGAGAGAGAGAAGAGAGAGAGAGAGAGAGAGAGGATATCCTTTTGTTCATTTCCCCTCATTGTTGTTTTCGTTAAGCTGGCCTTATGCCAGAACGGGCTCTTGCTCATAGAGCAGCCCGTAGATTTTCCTTCAGCCTGGGGAGCTAAGTCAATAAGTAACATTCTTACATATTTGCCAGTTACTTGTATTTGAATGCAAAGCATTTTTTTTCTCTAACCTATTTCAGCTATGAACGCTTCATTTTTGAGTTATTCCTGAATTCCTGTCTTATGTACTTCACAGTATATATATAAGAAAGTTTCAATGGATCTAGATACTGCTCAATACATTTATGTATTGTATATATATATATATATATATATATATATATATATATATATATATATATATATGTGTGTGTGTGTGTGTGTGTGTTTGTGTGTATACATAATATATATATAATATATATATATATATATATATATATATATATATATATATATATGTATATATAATATATATAATATATATATATATATATATATTATATATATACAGTGTATTTTCAGTTACACAAATCTGCGGTGGATCTTTGGATTCATGATATTAACATTATTTTTCAGAAGATGAATCCTATTCATATGTAACAAGACCACCAAAGGAGCCACAAAAAAGCAAAAATGAATTAACAGATTGATAAATGGATAAAAATATAAGTAAATCCTTAAAAAAACATGGAGGATTGTATCAGTGTAGTTATGCATTGCATCTTTGCTTGAATTCGTGAAATTCCAATTACATTTAATGCAATTACACAAATATTCAGGCATGGACGAGACTATTGAATGTTCATCAGTAAATCCAAAGACAAATAATGTGCAAAGGCTTGAACGGATCAACTTTAGTTGTTTGTTTAGGCATTCCAAAAGTAAGGAATCTTGTAAAGGTAAGAAAACTTGGGAGGGATCTATCCACTGGACCAAAATTCTCGAACTCTGTGAACAACTATCGCACATCTGCCACGAATAATAATAATAATGTAATAATAATAATAAATAATAATAATAATAATAATAAATAATAATAATAATAACTAATAAAATAATAATAATAATAATAATAATAATAAATAATAATAATAATAAGTAATAATAATAATTCAGCAAATAGAATCTTGTTTAATAACCTAAATAAAAAAATCTAAGATTCTGTCACCCAAAATAAAACTATTTCCTAAAATGTTTAATAAACTAGTACACAAGAATGTGAACATCTCTAGAACACAGAAAGAAATCACTCTCAGAGGGTAATAATAATAATAAACTATAATAATATAATAATAATAATAATAAACTAATAATAATAATAATAATAATAATAATACTAATAGGGAAAAGCTCTCTATCACGAGAGTTCATGAAATGTTCTAAAGGGTCCACAATAATATAATTGTTAAAAGTTCGTGTAAATCTTATAAAACTTTACGAACGCTTTCGAATCCCCCCAGAGAAGGGTTTGAAAGATTTTATAAAATTTTCATAAAAGTTTTACACGAACTTTTAACAATTATATTATTGTGGATCCTTTAGAACAAAAATGATAATAACAGTAACTTGTTTAATGACCAAACTAATAAAAAATCTAAGGTTCTGTTTATCAAACAAGAAAATTTACATTCGTAGAGGACAGAAATGAGGAACAAAACGAAGAGTCACACAAAAATTCATTTTCAGTGTTCAATCAAACACACGAGAGAGCCAGCATCACCGGAGGCCTCTGGCTATACGTACAATGAGAAGGTAGTTGGACGGAGAACAATCCTCCATTATCAAAACCAGTTATGCCACCCCTTCCACTTTCTCCATGAAATTTGAGTTTTTATTCGTCATATAAAAAAGAGACATCGAATGTCTTTAAAAGAAAAAAAACTAACTTCGTCTCAAGGAAGCTGTTTTCGGTCATCAAACTTTACTTTGAATGTTGCTGAATATTTTACGAAATATTGTTCGGTTATGATGTTCACTTATATCATTAGGATAGGAACACAACTAAAGATTCGATTTTACAACCAATCCATTCTTTTATTATGCATGCAATCTAAAGAGCCTCATCTTTCACTTTTATTTTGATTATTTACTTTGAACCATCAGTTTTCACCGCGGTTCATATGATGATATAACTGTATTAATGCAGTGAACTAGCATACATTAATGCAGTAATTTAAAAAAAATCGTAGGGGCCCATAGTGTATTACAAATGGTTTAGAGATATTCCATTTTTCTCTTTATATATTCATCTTTTCTGTGAAAAACCAATCGTCTGACTGAAATCAAACTTGTACAAACATTATCAAGAAAAAATTATACTAAGTACAGGTGCAACAATCTCTTTCTAAAACAGCACTTTTTATATTTGTAGTTCTACTCCCCGGAAGTTCATGTTTTGTGTAAATAAACTAAGTATTCGAAGTCTGGAATATCAACTGAAAATATTGCATTAAATAAAATGCACTTAGAATGATTCCAATACTTTTGCAAAAAAAAATTCCTCCTACGAGATTCTCAATCTGAAAAAAACCAAACCCACTTTAAAATCTTTACGATAGAGAGAGAGAGAGAGAGAGAGAGAGAGAGAGAGAGAGAGAGAGAGAGAGGAATTTCCTCCCTTGCCTGCACGTATATATGAATGCTGAGAGCCCTGATTTATCAAATGGTAATGCCACCACCATCATCACACTCTCATCAACATATTCAAATTCGACCGGCGGAATGCAAACAAACCAGTCCTAGCAGCGTAACGATTCCAAGGATCCTTATGAACTACTGGAGGAGGAGGAGGAGAAGGGGAGGATTTTTTTTTTTTAAATAGATCGGGGGCTCTTTGCCATAAGAAGTTGCGTCATTTCAGATAAGGGGGCGATTGGTTTCAGTGAAAGCAAGGTGATAATGCAGATGGCGACTTCTGCTCGACATTGGCACGCTTCACCTTATAAACATTCTTCTAGATATATTCATAATGATATTAAACATTCTTCTAGATATTCATAATGATATTAAATATCCTTTTAGATATTCTGAATGATATTAAACATTAATCTTGATACTCTTAAGGATATTCTTAATGGAGACAGAGCAGATCTTATAACAGGGGTTATATACAGCTGAATATTAGGGCGAACTTAGATAAGAATGGGTAGGAATGCATATTTATACAGCACGCGAGAGAGCACACGCACGGACGCATGTATATACATATATACATACACATGCATACATGCATATACATGTGACACTGGTTCACATGTCTAAGTTTTCCTCAATCATGATAGGTCTTTGCTGTTATAAAACTGCTTGCTTTTTATTTATTTATTTATTTTTTGTGAACAAGTCTTATTTGAATAATTACAAGACAGGAACAAACTTCCGACATGGCCATTCAACAGTGTCAACATCAACTCATAACATCCTATCCCTGGTATAATTTCTGTAGGCTTGTACAATTTTAATGAAGATGGGTAAGATGGGTAAGATGGAAGAGGTCATCCAATGAATGATTTCTCACGTTCTCTAAGACCACTCTCGATTGTAATTAAGAATGAATACATATATAAATGATGAAATAAATAATTAAACAAAATCTGTTGCAGCTCTCAACCTCGCTTCTTTCCAGAGCAGAGAGATGTTCAAGGTGTTATTTTTATATTTTCAAATTTAATTACGGCTCCGTTGTGGCCGTGCACTCAACTGATCAGTTCTGATGACTGAAAGATAAGTAGTGTTGAATATGTGCAATTAAACAGGCTGAAATAATTAGCATCAAATGAACGCAGCCTCCCTCATAATATACACATCCTGCCAGTTAAACATATACGTTAATTAAGATTTCTGAAGACTTAAAGACAAGTATTTTATATATTCCCCATCAAAGAGAAAAGTGGAAAACTCAATACGAAAACCATCACTAATCGCTAGTTCTACTTGTTCGAAGGTCAGTCAATCAGAATATCTCTTATTTATTATCTGTTATTTCTTTTTAAGTGGGCGGAATGAATTTCAGGTGCTGGACAAGTATATATCACAAACTAAATCGTTCTCAAAAGCTAAGACAACCCCCTCCCTCCCTCGCTCCCCCCGGCCCAGACTCCCTCCGCCAAAATGACCTATTCGATAAATAATCCATATTCCAATTGATCAAGTTATTAAAGACTCACATGACGTCACAACTTACTGGCTTGGGCACGGTAGTAGCAACCCAATTGTTATTATGTAATAAAAACGAAACGATTGCAGCCGTGGACAAGGCACTTACAGAACCCATCATCACCGTGGAGAGAGAGAGAGAGAGAGAGAGAGAGAGAGAGAGAGAGAGAGAGAGAGAGAGAGAGAGAATCTGAAATATAGTAATCTTAATATACAACAACGGAAGAATCATTGAATGTTACAATTAACTACTATACCATGAATGAGAGAGAGAGAGAGAGAGAGAGAGAGAGAGAGATCTGAAATATAGTAGTCATAATATACAAACAACGGAAGAAACATTGAACTTAACATTACAATTAACTACTTGTACCAGAAAGCGAGAGAAGAGAGAGGAGAGATAGGACGAGCGAGAGGAGGAGAGAGAGAGAGAGGAGAGAATCTGCAATATAGTATCTTAATATACAACAACGGAAGAAACATTGAATATTACAATTAACTACTGTACCAGGAACGAGAGAGAGAGAGAGAAGAGAGAGAGAGAGAGAGAGA
Source organism: Macrobrachium nipponense (assembly GCF_015104395.2). Taxonomy (NCBI): domain Eukaryota; kingdom Metazoa; phylum Arthropoda; class Malacostraca; order Decapoda; family Palaemonidae; genus Macrobrachium; species Macrobrachium nipponense. The sequence goes on along the minus strand of NC_087203.1, from coordinate 110,104,738 downwards.
GAGAGAGAGAATGTGTTCTTTGGAAGGCTCCAAACTTCCACAATCGCCGGACCTCACGCGTTTACATACAGCTCCTTCTTTAACGACTGCCTGTTTTGCCCTTCGATAATCAATTGCTAGAAACGATGCAGAGTGGGCTGACAGTATACACAGTAAATCTCTCTCTCTCTCTCTCTCTCTCTCATTATTCCGTAGAACACGGGCAAAACTTTGACTTTCTGGCTCTAGTATGCATACTTTATTTCACCGTTTGACACACTTTATAAAATAACAAAACTCTCTCTCTCTCTCTCTCTCTCTCTCTCTCTCTCTCTCTCTCTCTCTCTCTCGTTATATTATGATACACGAACAAAAATTTGGTCCAATAATAATCTGACCTCAATGTGCATACGCAATTTCACTGTTTTAACCATCCCCCCCCCCCCCCCCCCACCCCCCCCCCCCTCTCTCTCTCTCTCTCTCTCTCTCTCTCTCTCTCTCTCTCTCTCTCTCTCTCCAGTTAAATCATGAAACAAGAACAAAATCTTCTACCCTCAAGGTGCACACATCATTTCACTCTCTGATAACAATCTAACCCCAGTGGGCACAGAACATTTTACCGTTCTATCAGCTTCAATTATAAAATAATAATAAAAACAATGTTATCAATAACATGTCAATTTTTCTGTGACGTCACTCCCTTTCCTCGCCAAAACCGGCCAGCGGCTCCATTTGGGGTTTAGGACCGCCCCTCCCCCTCTGTTTATAAAAGTGAAAACCTATTTGTTAAAGACTCGTCCAGGGCTAAGAAGCAAGCTACGTAACTACGACCGCTAAACCCCCCATTCCCCCTCACCCCCCCCCCCCCCCCCCCCCCCCCCCCCCCCTCCCCCTCCCCCCCCCCCCCCCCATTCCCCATACCAGATCCCTCCTATAGGGACCCCACGCCCCGGGGAGCCAAAGTCTTACCACGAGAGCCCGGGATCCCGGAATTCGAGGAAGCAACGGTGCTCCGAAGGGGGAAGGATGGAACGCGAATACTCCAGCCCCCACAGAGGGATTGGTTATGAAATTGCCCTGCAACCATTTTGATGTCTTCGAATGAAAGGAAGTGAAGGTTTCACAAACACACATGCTCACACATACACACACAAACACATATGATATATTTCTATATATAATATATATATATATATATATATCTTAGTTATATATATTTATAATATATATATATATATATATATATATATATATAGATATATATATAATATATATATATATATATATATTATATATAGAGAGGATAGAGAGAGAGACGGGAGAGAGAGAGAGAGAGAGAAAGAGAGAGAGAAGAGGAACAAACACATTTACAGGGAGAGCAGTGGGAATCGAGGGGCGCCTACAGTTTATATGGAATTAGAACGTGCCTAAAGACACGTACGCCACGTACGCGCGCACGCACACACACAAACACGCATACGAACAGAAGATGGCGGAGGGGGAGGGAGGGGTGCTTGAACCATATAAGGGAGAGTAATGGTCACCTTCAGACCCAACATTTGAAGCATGCAGCAGGGACCCTTCAGCCAGATTCTTGCGAGCCGTGTGTGTGCGTGTGTGTGTGTGTGTGTGTGTTTGTGTGTGTGTTCTCATTCCTACAACGGACTCGATTCGCTTCATACCAGCTGTCTGTCATGTCTGATTTGACCGGTTATGGAACACTGTCCCGTTACATTAAGGACTGACTGGGGAAAAATGACTCAAAATAACTCACTTATGATTCTTGTATATACATACAAGAATATATACATACATATGATATATATATATATATATATATATATATATATATTATATATATATATATATATATATATATTATATATATATGACTTTTGCCACATGTAGCAATAAGAAGTACAATTCGTTCCAATGTTTACTGTTATACAAAGTAACTAAAGTCCCATTTAATGATTAACTTTTTCAAAGATCTCACCATCTACCTAACTTGGATACGGTATTAATTATTGTCATATACCTCATGAATTGTTTTTTCACACATAATAATAAACATATAATTCGTTCGCATATTGACCTTTATATAAAGTAACTGAAGTCCCATTTATCAAGTAACTTTTCCAAGACCCAAGATCTACTTATCATTTCCCTCCCTAACTTCGATAAAGTCAATATAATCATAACCATAAATCTGCATATACCTAATTAATCGTTTTTCCACACGAAATAATAAATATAGTTCGTTCCAATGTTTACCGTTATATAAAGTAACTAATCTCCCGTTTATCAAAAATCTTTTCAAAGATCTCATCTATCCATCATAGATAAATTAATATGATTATTCCCATCAATCTCTCCTGCACACAATCTTGAACACCCACCGCAGCAAAGAGAAGTTTGGCATCCTGAGTTGGTCTTCATTTTTTCACAGTCATCTCTTGACATCTCCAATGCGCTCCACCCTCCATATTTATCTATTCCCTTCCATTAGTTAAAGGTCATCCCCACTCCACCACCACCAACCCCCCCTCCAACTACACGTTTACAAACAAGCTGGTTCTTATCATTATTATACTGTGTATCTGCGGACATCCCAGGGACGCCATCATGGTATGTATGCCACGACCAATGAACCCGACATAAAGACTCTCTCTCTCTCTCTCTCTCTCTCTGTGTGTGCGTGCGTGTGTGTGTGACTAGATGATGGCGAACTACCTATGCATAGAATGTTATTTGGAAAAGTGTATGCTAATTTTCAATCAGCATACATTTGTGCATTTATTTGACTGAATGTAAGATCGATACTTAAAAAAAAAAAAAGTTATATTTAGGAATACAGAATTTTATCTTCATTCTGAGAAATTCTGACAAAACTCTTATGTAAAGCCTATCTTTTTTCAGTATTTATAAATATGTTCTTGCTCTCTGCAGACAACACACGTAACTCATAATACTCTCTCTCTCTCCTCTCTCTCTCTCTCTCTCTCTCTCTCTCTCTCTCTCTCTCATTCCACTTCTAAAAGGTTTCTTTCATCTGAGAAGGCACAATGCCAGAGTTACCCACCTAAGTTTTATACACACACAAACACACAACACACATAGACACACACACACACACACACCTCTAACGCAAGATTCAAGGCATCTAAGGCAGGTAAGCCAATTGCATCAGCAAGCATTTGATTACAGTCCCGATAGGACGCTCTCGAAGAAGGCCCCCTGTCCATTTTTTTTTTACCTTTCTCTCCCGGATTTGAATTCCTCGAGGTTTTGTTGAAACTTCGTTTGTTTATTTTCACTAAAAATTAACTTTTTAATTTTTTTTCTAGAAATAATGTCTTAGTTATAATAAGCTATATCAAATTCAATCAGCAGAATGCACTCATAAAATCAAAGCAATGAAAAATATCTGGTTCTGTATTAGTAACTGTATCTGATATTGTAACTGTAACAGGCTAAAATAGAGACTTTGAAAAGGAGAAAGAACCTTGTTACAATTTGAAACTGAAGCTAAGAATATTCGCCAAAGAAAATTAAATAAAACTTGTTACCCACTCACGAAGATGAACCAAACGTTATGTTCATTACTGAAACTTATAGAAGAGAAAACATATCCAAATGTGAAACAGCTCATTTTAAATGTTGTATTCAGAAATTAAGAACGGTTGAATAATAGACTATGTATTAGATTAAATTATAAGAGAAATAGTGAAAACTTCCAGGGTCAATTACAGTTCATCAACAACTCATGGATTCTATACAAAAAAATTGGAATTTTCGGGCAAAAAAAAGGGAAAAGAAGAAGAGCATATACTCTTTCTAATAATGATTATACCTCGTGATGAAAAATGAGAAGTATATAGCTTTTATAAACATAGCATAGACAAATAAAATGACAAAAAAATTAATTGAAAGGGTGGCTTTCACAATATGCACATAATAAAAAAACTAACTGCAAACAGCAATTGCTTTTGAATGCACTTTATAAATGGAAAAAAGTTGTGAAAAACAGATGATTTATTTGAAATGAATTTATGATGGCAAAGTAGGTTAAGAAATGTGTGATTTAAATACTATCTTTCCTGACATGGATAGATTAATCAGGTCACACGTACTACCGAGGTCATACAGGTGTTGGAGGGGAAATAACTTCTCACATAACTTCAGAACCTGAGATTAGATGAAATGTCAAATTTAAGTCGCTATCAGTCACACGAGGCTAAACTCCAGGCCGTCTGTGGACATTCAAATATCACGAGACAAAGTTATTAGCTATGGTAAGGATTCAACCCAAGGGTTACACGACGTCATCAAAGTGAAAGGTCTACATAACCACTTCATATTACGGGATGGAGTATAAGTTGAAGGTGCTTATGACGAAGAGATCCTCTATTAATATTCGGTTGCACGATATGTAACCAAATACATAACCTTGTGCCCCATTCAGACCACTATAGAAACTGTAACACTGCATATCACTCACACAAACACCATTCTCCTTCGATACTCGTACAGTTGTGCCATAAAAATCCAGTTGTATAATTATGTAACTTTTGTAAAATGTAAAAACAAAGGCTTTCAAACAGCTGAACAGTTTAAACAAAGAGGAGGAACAAGGCTCAGGTGTCCGAAAGTCTTCGTTTTTAACTTTTACAAATGATACGACTTATTTATATGTGAGTTTTTTTTATTATACGACAGTTTAATCACGACATTGGGTTTTTCTAAGCATTCTTACAATTCTTACAGTAGGCCTGCGTAACCTTTGACCTCATTCATAACAGAATCAGTCCTTCATTAATTATTCTACCTTGGTCTCGTGTCTCTTGTAATTACTGGTGTTCTCTCATATATTTACACTAACACTGTCGTCAGTCCATTTATATGCACTCAGAATATGTCACAATCTCACAGGCTTTATAACCCCATGGCTACGTATATAAATGAACTTAAATTCTAGTATTCATGATATGAGTTAATTCCCTTAAAAATTACACACAATATAAAAGCATAACTTAAATATATAGAGAATAAATTATAATACTTTGAAAGAGTTTTGAAGCTTTCAAGGACAGATAAATTCATAGTAATTACTTTACCAATCGTAAAAAATATGATGAAATTGAACTACTTTACTTTACCAGCCGTCAAAACATTGATAAAATTCAACTTTACTGGCAAAACAGAGACTTTTACAGTAATTACTTTACCAATCGTCAAACTAATGGTGAAATTGACTTTGATCATTAAAACAACTGACTACAGCTAAATCTACTCTCTAAGACATGAACAAGAAATGAACTTAAAATAGTATGTACTTGTAAGGCCTCAATCCGTGCTGGACATGAAGCTAGTAGGGAGGGAGAGAGGGGGAGAGGGGTGGGGGGTGTGTGGTTTCTAACCGTGAGTCCTTTTTTTTAGAATTCAAAAGGTTGCTGTCGAAGTCGGGCAGGGGCTAGGAGGGCCTCTGGTCCTGTCGGGGTCGTCCTCGCTGGAGGCATTGAGGTCACACCCTGCAAGAAAAAAAAAGATAAGAGAAATTAATAGATGCCTTTTCATAATATGTATAAAGAATAAAAAAAATTGCAATGTTTCTATAGATATTATATATACCTATATATAGTATGGCATGATATAATTTTACATATATGGCCCTTGTACATGTGCATATATATATATATATATATATATATATATATATATATATATAATATATAATAATAATAATATATTATTATATATATATATATCTATATATATATATATATATATATACACATATATATATACCTACAATATATATATATATATATATATATATATATATATAATAATATATATGTGTGTGTGTGTGTGTGTGTGTGTGTGTGTGTGTGTGTGTGTGGGTTTACGACATTGTCCGTAAGTATATTTTCTCTTTCATCAATTCTTTTCTTTATCATGAAATATAAAACACGCTTTAAAAATACTGTGATTTTGGCAGCTGTGGAAATGAAAGAGTTGAATGAGTACAAACTAAAGTATATAGTCTACCTGTCTTTTCTAAGCAAGATAAGAAAAAACAACGCACCAAAAAGGCAAAATACACTTTTCAAACCTTTGTGAGTATATTTATATAACAATGAAACGACATAGTGGACACTTAAATGTTTAATTTGGCAAGGAATCTTACCTTCATTTAATAAGGATATAACTTTGAAACAAGCATTTGTATAAATATATAAAACAGCGCGCCACGACAATGAGAAACGACTGCCATATCTTAGTTTTAGGCCTACGACGAGCTCCGTTTTCTATAGACCTAAGTTATCGATCTGGAGCTGACGTCACCCAAGCCACGCCCCCACCAGGAGGACTCCTCGCACAGATTGGCGAGGAGAAAGGGACTCGGGGAACATTTCTCGCGTTGCGAACTCGCGAACTTCTCCGCCCGTTGGCTGATTGCATTGTTATCAAAATCCTTCGGAGGGAAAGAGAGAAGGAACGACTTCCACGCACTCGACGCCTCGTCTAAAGGGGAAAAGGAAAAGGAGGAGGACTGCCGAGGAGGCTCCTTTCAAATTCAAATCGAGGCGCAGGATACGTCGAGAGAGGGAAAAAGTATTCGAAGGTTCGACAGGGCGGCAAAACTTTAGTCATTCGATAAAATGGTCGATTCCGCTGCTCCGGCGCCGTCACAGAAATGGAAGCGGCGTCGGATATTGGACAGACGTTAAGGATGGTTCTCAATTCGTTAAATGAAAGGAAGTATCAGTACAGGATAAAAAGATATAACATACTATTTACTGAAACGATGTTTACCGACATACTCACGGGTTTATATACGAGACTTGAGTAATTGTTTAATCAATCTTATGCCTTAAAAAAAGACTGTTTACGTAAATAACCTGTCAATCACATCACTGAAAACCTAATCAGGAAGTAAGATAGCACAGCAAATAAAATAATCTGAGGAAATATGAATTATAGAAAAAGCAAAGTTGACGAAAATACACGACCTGACAACCCACAGGCAGAGGGAGAAGCGGGTGAGGGAAAGGTCCTTTGCCTTAGACTTTAATTAACGGGACAGGAGTCTACATAGAGTTGTTAACGATACCTCCGTTAACAATAATAACTATGATGGAATCAGAAATTCTAAACTTGTTTTTATTATCATTATTATTCAGAAGATGAACTCCATTTATATAAGGAACAAACCCACCAAAGCAGCCATTGACTTGAAATTCAAACTTCCAAAGAACATGGAGTTCATTTGAAAGAAGTAACAGAAGGAAATGGGAAATACAGAAAGGAGAGATCAGTTATCAAGAAGAAGAAGAGGAAGAAGAAGATGAAGAAGAAGAAGATGAAGAAGAAGAAACAAACAAACAGCCAAAACAATTTGATACTTAACATAAGCATCCCAACGCATTAAAGCAATTTTTACATATTATTACCATTACAAAATAAAAAAAATGTCTGAAACTCCCTACGCTAAACGCACTCATCTACTTCCCTGTTTACTTCAGAACTCTCTCTCTCTCTCTCTCTCTCTCTCTCTCTCTCTCTCTCTCTCTCTCTCTCTCTCTCTCCTCTTCCCCTCTTACCGTACGAAGAGAAGAGTCGGCAGCAGCAGCAACAGCAGCCAACAACCAATAGCCATTTACATGCTGATCAATTTGCAACAGTGCAGCCTTATTGATTATGCAGATCGACGGTTGCTGGGCATGGCTAGACTGCCAGGTGGTGAGGGTGAGAAAATCCGCGCTGGGTAGGTGGGGTAGGAGCGGGAAAGGGGATGGGGGAGGGGAGAGGAGAGAAGGAGGAGGAGGGGTCCCAGAGAAACGGGTTCCCTTGATGGGCATGAAGGGAAAGGGAGGAGGAGGAGGAGGAGGAGGAGGAGTAGAGAACAAAGCCGGGAAGAAGGGTTATAGGGACTAAGATGGAAGACTGGAAAGAGGTGAAAATGGCCCCATGGTGGGGACACGAATTGGTCGAGGGCTTAAAATAAACTTGGAAGGGAATTCCGATGTCATGATTCCACCGAGGAATTCTTTGATGTCATAATTCCACCGTACTTCGATGAAGTTTAGTGAAATTCTGATGTCATCATTCCACGGAGGAATTCTTTGATGCCATAATTCCACCGTACTTCGATGAAGTTTAGTGGAATTCAGATGTCATCATTCCACCGAGGAATTCTCTGATGTCATAATTTCAAGGTACTTCGATGAAGTCTGGTGGAATTCCGATGTCATCATTCCACCGAGGAATTCTCTAATGTCATAATTCCACGGTATTAAAAGAGTTGAAGGGAATTCTAAAGTCATAATTTCAAGGTACCTGAATAAAGTTTATTGAAATTCTTATATCATAATTCCACTGAGGAATTCTGATGTCATAATCCCGTTGTACGTAAATAAAGTTCACGGGAAGTCCTATGTTATAATTCCACGATACTTGAATAAAACTTAAAGGAATTTTTACGTCATAATTTCAAGGCACTCAAAGTTTAGGGGAATTCTGATGCCCTAATTCCACGGTATTTAAATACAGTTTAATTGAATTCTGACGTCACAATTCAACAGTACCCCACAAAAAATGTTTAAAGGTCTGGCGTCATAATTCTACGGTACTTGAATAAAGCTTAAATAATGTTTTAAGTAAATCTACGGTAACGAGAAAGTTTTGACAATGGCAGAACAATAAGAAATAAAATGAATAATTTTCCAAGATTCTAATAAAATTTGGACAACTGAGAACTATACTTGTCTGTTCCTCTCTGTGAGTATACCATGACAAACAACTTCGCGGGTGACTGAGTTCTTTACTAATTATTCTAATTCCTCAGTACAAGAAATAATTAAGCTGAGATCCTCATTTCTTTAATTTGAATTTGTTTTTGATTTATTACAGATTAACTGCTGATGTCTTAGGTCTACCCAGGAGAATGGTAGGCATGGACTACCCGCTAGGCCTGTGTTATTCTTAGTCCCCTTCGATATAAGATAGTCCAGTAAACAGCTGATATAGCTCCTGAAGCAAACGGCAGGCTTGTCATACATTCAGTACCGGTTTTGCTGCTCACTGGAAATATTATACTTAAGAATGAGTATAAGGCAACGATTCATTTGTAGCATCGTAAATTCAGTGAACTAATCCTTGCAGTCAAAAAGTTGAGTAATGATGGCTAAGCTTTCCTTATCTAATGAGATGATCTATGACCATCTAATGCCTCACAGGTTTTGGTTCTTCTGTAAAATTAAGTACAACAACATCAAAAAGAGTTTGCGGAGGTGACAACGATGATAACATTACAACACCTATTCTAAGCCTCACCAGTCTTGGAGTAAAATGAAAAAGAAAAGTCAGGTGCCGGGCCAATAAACAAAGCTTCCATATCAGTATCAAAGGAAGGTGCAATTGATTTTACTTTCCGAGTATCTGTACGAGAATTACTTTTATCTTTTGGGTATTATCTCAGTCAGCTTCTTAGGGGTAGAGGAATAAACATGGAAAGCAAAATTAAATGCAAATGAATAAAAACTGACAAAATCGTACAGTTAATATATTAATACACACACTCCCTGAGAGAGAGAGAGAGAGAGTTGTCTCATGTTGCTATTGAGAGCTCTGCACATCTTCATCGACGATCATAAACGAACCTAATGTGGGTTAGGGAGGAAGGGGTGCCAACTGTATATAGGCGGAGGGTTTTTGGGTTGGGAGCAAGACCTCAAACGTGGTGGAGTGGGGGACTGGGGAAGGGGGGGGCGGGGGTGGGGTGGGGTGTAGAAGTGCATTAAGTAGAGGGAGGTGACCTGCCCAACCAAAGCATCAATTATCTAATACCTGCATTTGGTGATAATGTGAATTGTATTAGTAATATTGGTGACGGGATTGGACTGAACACAAAAGATGGAGAAAATTCTTTGTGTGTCAGAGAGAGAGAGAGAGAGAGAGAGAGAGAGAGAGAGAGAGAGAGAGAGAGAGAGAAGATTTGCCGGTCTGATTTAGTGCAATTTTAGCCCCAAGCGAAAATACAGGGCATCTAGTACGACATGCTATTACAGAGGCTTACAATGTTGCGTGAAGATTAATTCTAATATAAAAAATATAGCGAGGGGATTATGATTATTGTTCTTAACGAACTTTCTAACATATATATTTGAAATAACAGAATGATTTTGATATTTACGATCTAGTCGAAAGCATTGGCTGCTGTGACGTTAGTTGAAGACAACACATGACAAAAGTTAAATTAATCTTGTTTGAGAAAAGAAATTTGTGGTTTCCTTCAGCACTTCAAAGGCTTCAGAGAATATTATAGCACTGAAATACTCACCAAGGAAGTAGTTGCAAAGTTACAAAGAGTTACAAGGATTAGCATGTCTGAAAGACTTGTTAGTCCATCCGAGGAGACATCGAGTGCTCATTTATCTGTAGGAGTTAGTACAACTGTTAATGTTACTCGAAGAGGAAACGAGAAGCTTGCGAATAAGAGAGAGAGAGAGAGAGAGAGAGAGAGAGAGAGAGAGAGAGAGAAGAGAAATACACGATATACTTATCTGCCAAGTTTCTTAGATAATTTGGTCATTATATTGCAGGGAACACAGCAGGGAACCATTACAATAGCAGCTTATGAATTATAACTTTCCTTCAACAATCTCGTATAACAGAAATAAAAAGTAAGCGTCATAAATGACAATCATAAGCATTTTTTTCTAAGCATAAATTTCAGTCTCCCGTCACTGCCAAACATATATGCACGAGAGAGAGAGAGAGAGAGAGAGAGAGAGAGAGAGAGAGAGAGAGACCAATGGCAGCAAAAGTTTTGCTAACGTAAAAAAGAGGAAAGGATGAATAAAAAGAAAGAACGGATATAAATAAAAAGAAAAAGACGATAATCAGTTTGGGTCAATACGACAGACTTTGTCTTACAGATTGTTGACAGTAAATCAAACACGTCATCTACCTGTCCCCCTGTTTGCACAGACATCGTCCTCGCAGCGGGAACAGCGAGAGAAATGGGTCTATTCCGACGAAAAGAAAAATGAGAGAAAAAAAAGTGAGTGAGAGAAAAGTACAGAAAAATAAAAAAATAAAAAAATAATTGGCCAATGGCACTAATGATCGACCGTCCTATTCATGCCAGCCTTAACGGAGATCTCATGACAGCGTGGCAAGATTTATGCCCTTGGCATATGGAAGAGGTCCAACGGCTCGCACGCGACATTACGTACGTAGTACGTGTTCCGTACCGAAATGGCGGTTTTGGCATAAGTCGTCGCCATTACGGCGGGGAAATTTTACAATCTGCGAAATGGCACGTGCCACGAAAATGAGGTGTCAGGCTGTGGGGCGGGGGAGGGCGGGTGGGGCGGGTGGGGGGGGGGGGGGGGGGTGGGGGGGGGGGGGGGGGGGGGTCGGGGGTCAGTGACGTCATTAGCTGGCAAATGACGGGTGAAACCTGGGAGCCGCGTGTAAATAATAGTAATGATATTATAATTATCATTCAAAGCGTGTTACAGTGTTACTGAAGGCATAATGAAGTGATTGAATGAAAATTAATAAGGCAACGAAAAACAGTACCCAAACATTCTGATGTCATAAGCAATAAGTATGATATAAAAAGATCTTTGGTTTTCATGGAACTATTATACAGTGATAACGTGATATCATCAAACGGCTACGGGTTATAAAAATATTATACAGATATATACGCCCATAAAGATGTGTAGTACGCTTAAGCGCGCATTCAATTTGCATAGTTACGTCTCTAAAAGGCATTTGCTTAAATGTATATTTATTTCAATTTTCACCATGGCCGTCTCCTCCTCTCCCTCGAAGCAACGACTAAGGCAGACGCCTCTCTCATCCTTGCGAGATATCTTGGGTTTTATCTCTGCTGCTGCTACTGCTACTGCTGCTGGTGTTGTTCCCGGAGTCTCCAACTTCATCCCAGGTTAAACCGAGGGCATTAGGAGAGAGAGAGAGAGCTGCTCCAAATCCTACTTAAGTCAGAGAGGAGGAGGAGGATGGAGGAGGAGACTCGATCCCTCGATGAATAACGATACAAAACGATTCGCCGAAGCGCCACCAACAGGAGCATCGCTAAAAGAAGCACTACTACCAGCAGTGACTAGACGAAGACTCTCTCTCTCTCTCTCTCTCTCTCTCTCTTCTCTCTCTCTCACAATACCAGCTGAATTCCCAAACTAAAGCTCCCAGCTGGTCCCAGTCCACCTGTTTATCTGTTCAGATGGCTAAATTTACGATGGGACTTTCTCGGCTCAGCAGAAGCACCACCACCAACATCACCCCCCTCCCCCTCCCTTACCCCCCTCCCCCAACCACCATCGCCAGCACCAGCTCACTAAACTGTTTGTTCTCTTCGTCATCAATCATGGAGAGCAGTGGTTGGTGGGAGGGGGCGGGGAGGGAGGGAGTGGTTAGAACTTATGTACTTAGTACTCTAATCCTTGGGTACATCTGCGTACGTGTGAAAGTACAATGCAGGTGCGTCTGCTTGTGTTAAGTGAAGTACTCAAGTACTCTTACCACTAATACAGTGATTTAGGATCGAAAAATTACTGTTGCTTAAGTAACAAACAAAGAGGTTATGAGAAACGGATCCTAATGCTGCAGCTGACCGAGAGATTTTGCAGCTGTGCATTCAAAATTAATAACCAAGAATGAGTAATATTTATAACAAATAACACGTTATTTATAGTGTTTTACTCCTTATTTATTACCTATAAAAATGTACAGGAATTCACTGTGCATGCACACAAATGCACTCAGTTTAAAATGTGTTTTATATATATACTATTATATATATATATATATATATATATATATATAATATATATTATATTTTTTACTTATATATATATATACATGTATATGTATATGATATATAGTATATATATATATATATATATATATATATATATATATATACATATATACATATTCAAAGAAATCTTTACGAATATATCTCGTCTGGTCGCAATAAACGTTATATACCAGTTCGAAGTCTTTCCATAATTTGCATTCCATGATGGGTCGTGACCCATTGTAATTGACTGATCACCAGGCACGATCTTGAGTTAATACTTCGGTCCTTACCCTCTCTCTTCCCTTCTCTCTCTCGTCTCTCCCCCCTCTCCTATCCCCTCTCCTCTCTCTCTCTCTTCTCCCTCAGATCTCCAGCCTCAAAACCGAAAGACCCAGAGAGCGAAACCTTTCAAAAAAAAACTTGTCATATAATTTACAAAATTTGAGTTTCTCCCCATTCCATAACTACTCATCGGAGGGTGGGCTTCGTCCCACAGTCGCCAAGCAACAAGTGGCACATTACAGAATTACACAACCGTGAAATGAAGTAGGATATGCATCCGCGGAACAGGAGGCAAGGCCCTCGAGCGCTGGTTCGGAATACCCGAGGGAAGGCCCTCAAGCGCTTCTTCAGAATACCCTCCCGTGTTGCCACACGGCCGATATACTAGTATGTTAGTTGGCGGGGTCAACGTTTTGACTGATATAAGTACTGCAGTACTATGACAGGAAAACCTTACCAATAATAATAATAACTATTATTATTATTATCATTATTATTATTATTATACAACAACAACAACAACAACAACAACAACAATAATAATAATAATAATAATAATAATCACTTCTATTAAAAAAACAATTATCTTACCTACCTAAATCACTGTAAATGTATTCACCAAACTAGTTACTGAGAGAAAGAATAGGACAACTCTAATCGTTCCCACCCTCCCAGCCCGCATCCGGGCCCCCCCAAAAATAAAAAAATTCCAGGTTCGATTCCCCGCTCTGCCAACGAGGATTCAGAGGAATTTATTTCTGGTGATAGAATTCATTTCTCGGTGTGGTTCGGATCCCACAACAAGCTGTATAGGTCCCGTTTCTAAGTAACCAATCGGTTCGTAGACACGTAAAAATATCTAGTAATGCCTTCGGCCAGCCCTAGGAGAGCTGCTTATCAGCTCAGTGGTCTGGTTAAACTAAGAGATACTTAGCTTTTTTTCCTCCAAAAAATAAAAGGATTAAGTAAAATAATTACCTAACGAACTGCTATAAATCTGAAACCACAAGGCCATCTAAATATTCCGCTTTTTAATCCTGTTAATTTAAGCAAAAATAATAAATAAATAAAAAAAAATAATAAAAAAATCATTAATAAAAAAACACCATCTTTTCACATAATTCACGAACACCCCCCCCCCGCCCAGCCCCAAAGCAAAAGTCCCATTCAATTTACATCACATTGACGGAGAGGTCCTCCGAGAGACACGTAAACAAGGAAGCCCTACAACATCCAGTTGAAGACGCTTGATTCTGGCCTTAGGCACAAGATGGAAGACATTTGTTATGTGCAGTTTCCAGCTGCAACAAATTTCCTCTTCCCCCCATCTGCTTCATTATTCTTTTCGTGGCTTTTGAAAATATACAATAATGAATCGAGTCTGGAATTAGAAGGACAGGAAATAAATGACAAAATGCACGCGAGTACTTCATACATTAGTGTCATCAGAAACGGCTTGGAACACAATTATGCCTTTATTGCCAATGATTTCTCTGGAAGAAGGACGTGCACAACTACAGAGTTCAATTAACAAATAAATAAGTAAATAAACAAGCAGATAAATAAATAAATGAATGAATAAATAAACAAATAAATAAATTAAATGTAAATAAATGAAGGGACAAGATGTTTTACTTTGTGCATTTCCACTGGTGAAGTCAGGGTAAATCCCCCAACGAAACGAAACGTGTTGGTGGAAGCTGACATTCTCCAGAGAGAGAGAGAGAGAGAGAGAGAGAGAGCCGAATGTCCTTCTTCTGGAGAGTCACCTTATCTAATTCCTCGAAATAGGCACGCAATCTTCTTTCCAGACGACCTGTTTGTTTGTTTGTATGCTCGATTCTTCTTCTGAAGTCGCATCGATGAAGTGAAAGTCTTTGAATTTAATATCAACAGTCTTTGTAGCGTAATTCGCTCATATAATAATTCATTAATAAACAATATCAATCTCCACGCATCATGCATTCAGTGCGAAAGGATGTCATTTAGGGATAACAATGGTGAAAAGTTATCTGACGTTACGCAATATCCTGATATATTATTCTCCTTGTCAGTGCTTTAATGTGGGGTAATAATTTATGTGGGAATTTTTTGGAGGATGATTGTAAGACCTCAACCATTTCTGCACGATTCATAAACAAAATGCCTTCATTGTCTGATCCTCTAGAACTGAATGATTCCATAAACAGTTGTACGGTTTGAATTTTAAAATGTTTCCGTACTTAACATACTGGTGGGGTGGGGGGTGTGGGTCTTCGTTCTCTTCCTGGATAGGCATGAATCAGTGGCAACTGATTTGATCAATGAATCAACCTCCTCCCAATCCTCTCTCTCTCAGCCGTAGGATGGCCTCTCTCTCTCTCTCTCTCTCTCTCTCTCTCTCTCTCTCTCTCTCTCTCTCGAGCGCTTCTAAGTAGAGCTCAAGTAAAGATTGGCTCCTTCTATCAGGAATTCCCGTCAAGCCACTGCCACTACCTCTCTCTCTCTCTCTCTCTCTCTCAAAATCTTCCATCTCTTCTTCCTTGTACTGCACTGGCCAGTGGCTGTTTCTTTCCCTCGACGCCCAAGCTTTGGGAATCTTATCCTGTCGCCTACGACTCCCATCTTTAACTGTGGCAGTTCCTATATTTATTTTTGGGGCTTGTAGCCTGCGGTTTTTTGCTTCTACAATTTGGTCTAATTTTGTTTGTTGGTGGGGGGTAGGGTGACGGTGGGGTGTGTTGCTAGTCGTTTGTCCAATTAGCTTTAGCATTAGCGAATGATTTAGTTTCTTGTTTACATACCTAAATGATTTAAATAATTTCTAACTCGTTTCCCAGCTAATTTTCGAGTATATATGAAAATAAAAGGTACACACACACACAAACACACATAAAGTAGCCTCCTACTATACAAACTACATCACTAGCGTCTGATAAAGTGGAATTCCAAAGTTATTTTGATACTGAGGAAAAAAAGTCTTGACAGGAAAAACGGCAACAGTAAGGAATTCATATATTATCCTACATTAAAAGTACGCAGTCTCGCCTGCAAATAAATGCCAATGATAACTCCTTCCTTCGGGGTTCGAACCAATGACTTTCACCATTAGCAACGAGAGAGAGAGAGAGAGAGAGAGAGAGAGAGAGAGAGAGAGAGAGAGAGAGTAACAAATTTTTTTTAATCTTCTCTCAGTAGATTCAACGTATGACAAATGAAAATCACCAATAACATTACTTCCCCGTATCTCAGGCAATAACAAGCTTTCTGTAGGACACCCGGAAAAATGTCAACAAAGAATCAGAAGATCAAAATCGAACGAAATCGAATAAAAGAAGTTCCTGTAGTCACAGCCGAGCATAAAATGAAAAAGGAATTAAAAGAAGAGGAGGCAATGGGAAACCTAAAGGAACGGGGTGGGTTCTCTTCCTTTTCCATTCACCCTCCCTCTATTCCCTATCATCCTGGCTCCTCCTCCTTCCCACTTCCTCTCCTCCCTTCTCCGACCCACCCTCCCCCCACCAGAAGCAATAGCGACCGGGTGTGATCGCCTCCAAGCATACTAAGGAACTTCTCCGGATACCCTCGGCGTCTTTAGCTATGCAAAATACGCAGGAGGCCCTTCGCAGAAGCCTTGGCGACGCCCGTCCGCTGTCTCTTCCTTTCCTCGGGAGGAAAAATAGGAGGAGGAGGAGGAGAAAGAGGTTTCCTTCGCTTTTCTTTAGAGAAGGAACGTTTTTATCTACCGCGCTGAAAGATACGGAAGATAGTCTGCGTATCTGCTTTCCCTTGATCTCATTCTTCCCTGTTGCTGTTGTTGAAGATTAAGCTGGCTTAATCTTCAACAGCCCGTAAAGAATATATTCTTCCCTTATTCAGACCTCTCCCTCTCTGCGTATTTGCCACTGTTTCTAATCACTCCAATTTTCGTCGTCACTGACCCAATGGTCATCAACTGAACCTGCGTCATCTCTTGGCCAAGCTGCGCAAGATCATTCATTCAATAATGATCTCTGACTTCTCAAAGACTCTAGACGTCATTGGTATTCGAACCTTCCTATTCGATTGTCTTTCCAAGTCGCAGTGAGTACTTGGTAATGACTCGACTAACGGTGTTATTACCGCTAAAAACACTTGCCCTCTAACGTCAACATTAGATAAAGCCACAGCTGTGACCAACGCACGTGTTCAAAATGATATTCATTACAGATGTTTCATGAACATCTATATTAATTTATAGAGAAATATATAAAAATTATTATATCACAGAATACGACAACGGATAACGGTGCTGCTGGGCATAAAGCTCATCGAAATAAAGCACATTCCTATAGGAAGGAAAGAGAGAGAGAGAGAGAGAGAGAGAAGAATGTCATAGGAGGGCCACTATCGGCGAAAATCTTGTCGGCAAGGTCACGGGGCTTTCAAAGAATTCTTCTTTGTCCTGCGACGCACACAAAAGGGAGAGAAAAATATATAGACATCCCTCGGGACCCTAATAATTTATTTTGATAACATTGTCGTCATTATCGTGTTTAATACCTTTACCTGTTTCCGAGTCAAATGGTCGTGTTTTTGGGGGAGAGCAAGGTGGCGTTATGCGTTGCTATAAATAGAATAATTTGCGTTACATTCACCTTATTGGGGACTGACAGGCTCTCTCTCTCTCTCTCTCTCTCTCTCTCTCTCTCTCTCTCTCTCTTTCTTGGTATGTATATATGCAAAAGCGATAATATATATATATGAATATATATATATATATATATATTATATATATATATATATATATATATATATATATATATCTATAAATACATATATATTTGTGAGTGTATTTTATACATACATACATACATATATATATGTGTGTGTGTGTGCACGCGCGCGCGTTTGTACGTATGCATATATAATACATAAACACATTCATTCTCGTTAGGATAAAATATAGACCTAAGGCTACAATTACACAAGCCAAGTCAAGAATTGTCACGCAAACGCCATAAACAAACAAATGGTCGACCAACCCATACACACACGCGCACACACATACACACCTTCCCCCCATCCCCCCTCACCCCCCTCCCTTAATATCTTAAAGGTTGTCCCTGGCTGTCAAGCCGTCTGCGTGTATATCTATCTGTCTCCCCAAGTCTCTCTCCGGCGGAGTCATCAGCAGGTGTATTGTTATCGGCGGTGAGAACGCAGGTGGTGATAAGGGCCTCATATACACTCATGCATATTCCACCGCTGACATTGTGATTGTCATCGCAGCGGCTGCCCTGATTGGCTGATCGCGATAGCGAGATAAAGTCAAGGGGACAGGTCAGCCAATGGGAGGCCCCTTCCCGGCAGCCGCTGGGCGGAGCTAGGAAGCTTAAATTAATTCTTTCTTCACGATTACTTCCCCCCTTTTTTTTTTTGCCAACTCATAGAGAATTTTGTATATAATATACATATATATATACGTATTATATACATATAAAGATATTTACATATATATAAATATACATACGTATATCTCAATTCTACACAATTACATATTTGTGAATTTAAAAAAAGTTACGCGTGACTAGGTGACAAATATAGAAGTACATTATATAATATATATATATAGTATATATCTATATATATATAATATATATATATATATATATATATATATATATATATATTATTGCATAATCAGATTTATTTATTTATTTATTTATTTACAGACTGCTTTGGCCTGCTAATACATTATTGATCTAATATGAAATCATTAAAACGAACACCCAAATTTCGCAGAAACTTGTATAGAGACCGGTAACAGGACACTGTAAAAAAAAATATAAATAATAATAATAAAAGCAAGAGACCGTTTAAGAAATGCTGGAGCAATTCTGAACACTCCACTCGCATATCTTTGCGGACATGAAGAGCAAGTGGAAATCGCCACCTTGTTACGCTAAAGGCTTAATAAAATTTAAACGCAGAAAAACACCTCTCGGCTTGTGGTACTCAATACTTTTGCAGGAAAGTATTTATCCCTTTTTTTTTTTTTTTTTTTTTTTTTTTTTTTTTTTTTTTTTGAAGGTGGGGTGGGGTGGGGGGGGGAAACAATTCGTAGGTGTGGTCGCTGCACTGACATAGAGGACCACTGGAGCTTTCGTTCTCCCAGTACAGTCCTATTGTGTTGCTAATTTCGAGGGTATGTCTTCGAAAATGTTAAAAGTTAAACTTGGTAAAATTCCGAAGAGGGATGATGATAGAAATATAAGATTGCAATAAAAATACACCTCCACTCTAAATATGGAATTAGCCTATGGTAGTCTTAACAATAGTATGGAAAAGATAATGATGAAATAAGTAGATGCCTTGACATAATCTACCAACATTAATAACCGAATATTATTCACTGTTGCAAACAGGGCTTATTTTCATAGCCAATATTCCTTGAATTAACTCTTATTTCTATCTCATACCAAGATACTGACGATACGTCCTAGATTAACTAACTATAGGCCCTAGAGTTACTGACCTAAATAAAGAAAGAAAGAATACCTATAAAAATCCCGGAATTCCAGATTTACTATTCCAGTTCTCTCCAAGCCTTTGGGGGGGATGTGATTGTTACCACCATTCCTATCCTGGAAAGGTGACTGATGAAGAAATAATAATAATAATAATAATAATAATAATAATAATAATAATAATAATAATAATAATAATAATAAAAAGAGTGTGCTCCTGGAAACAGCGCACATGGTAAGAAAATTGATGAACTCCTAAGGAGGCAGAATGCAACCCGGAACCCCACACTATAAACACACCTAGTCGAATTGGAGGAGTGTGATAAAAAAAAAAATAATTAACGTAAAGAAAGGATAGAACAGAAGGTTTTGAGGTGGTCTGGTCAAGTGAAAAGAACGAAAGACGAGAAATTCGTGAAAAGAATGAATAATCTAGAACTAACAGGAGAGAGGAGAGAGGATGACCTTGAGGGGGTTGGCCAGAAACAAAAGGAAGAGAAACAGAGATGGAGAGGCCTTACTATCATGGAACCGAGAGAGAGGAAGACAGAAGTGATGTTGGATAAGAATAGGGTAATTTCGAAGCTCTGTTGATGAACCAGATACGCATCAATATTGAAATAAAATAATAATCACTAAAACAATTAATTAAGTGTTAATAACAAAAAATCGCACTGACGAAGTATAAACAAAAACAAACAAATAAGGAGGCTAATGCGCAAAATTAGATACATCACTCATATTAATGTTTATAAATGAGAGAGAGAGAGAGAGGAGGAGAGAGAGAGAGAGAGAGAGAGAGAGAGAGGGATACAATATTAGTGAAATACCACATATACATATACAGATATATATATATATATATATATATATATATATATATATATATATACTATATATATATATATATACAGAAATACAATATTAGAGAAACCACACACACACACACACACACACACACACATATATATATTTATAAATATATATATATATATATATATATAGATATATATATATATATATAATATATATATATATATATATATATATAGAGAGAGAGAGAGAGAGAGAGAGAGAGAGAGAGAGAGAGAGAGA
Organism: Macrobrachium nipponense; assembly: GCF_015104395.2. Classification (NCBI taxonomy): domain Eukaryota; kingdom Metazoa; phylum Arthropoda; class Malacostraca; order Decapoda; family Palaemonidae; genus Macrobrachium; species Macrobrachium nipponense. Next base: position 110,084,053 of record NC_087203.1, on the reverse strand, counting down.
GAGGAAAAAGTAAGTGGACTGGTGCGTCCCTCTCCTATGCCACTCACTCAGTCTCACCCATCCATCCTTCGAAGAAGAAGAATCCCCCTCCACTACTTTTAACATCCTCCTTGTTCTCCTTAAGGTCCCCTTCATCGTCTCCCTCATATCATTGGCACCATCAGTTGGCACTTCTTCTGGCAGGCAGTTACTGTGCCCCTGGGAAATCACAAGGGCCTCTATCATGGCATTCGCTAACTGGGGCCGACGGGTGCAACTGGTGTGACTGTGGGGAAAAAAGACCGAGAGAGAGAGAGAGAGAGAGAGAGAGAGAGAGAGAATGGTGGTGGTGGTGGTGGGAATGTCTCAGAGCCATTGCTGGAGACAATTCTCCCTTTATTCTTTCTTTTCTCTTCTCAAGTCTTCTTTTTTTCATTTTTCTTCTTCTTTTTCTTCTTGCAAATCATTCTTCTTCTTCTTCTTGCAAATCATTCTTCTTCTTCTTCTTTTTCTTGCAAATTATTATTCGTCCTTTCTTCTTCTACTTCTTGCAAACCATAATTCTTCTTCTTCTTCTTCGTGATTTCATCATCATCTTCTTGCCAATCATTCTTCGTGCTTTTCATTATCATCTTCTTCTTCTTGCATACTCATTCTTAGTGATTCTTCTTCTTGCAAATCATTCTTCTTCTTCTTCTTCTTCTTCTTGCAACTCATTCTACGCGCTTGAATGGTTTTATTGCCTCGCTCCCTTTTCATTTGCAAAAAAAAAAAAAAAAAAAAAAAAAAAAAAAAAAAAAAAGCGAAAATCCCTAGATATTGTCTCCAAAGCAAAAATGACAAGACGGCGCATCGAGGCAGACCTACAACCACTACAGCACTTTAGCCCAAACACTTGGACGCGGTCGCTAATTCGACGTAAACCGTCCCCGTCCCCGATCTCTTCCATAGCCTCTCATGACTGACAGTAACGGAGCTGTGAGAGAACCTTGGAACTCGCTGCCAAGTCAATAAATATCGGAATGCTGGTCGTGATCTCTCCCACAACCGGGTCTACTACTGTTAACAGTTGCGAGAGTGACAGCTTTTAGTGTACTAATGTTTTGGGGGTCTTATTACTCTCTTCATTTCTGTTCTCTTCTGTTCTTCCTGAAGATCAATTGTCGTTCGTCTTTACCATTTCATCTTCATGAATGTGTTCGAGCGTGAGTACGAGGTATGCATGAATGAAAATGCGTACGTAAATATGCTGGTTTACATAAAATCACGCATCTCATGCTATGTATACATTACAGTCGAGCATACATAAAGAGTCAACCTAATAATCACTCCAAAAAATTAGTGTTAATAAAAAAATCGCACTGACGAAGTATAAACAAAAACAAACAAATAGAGGCTAATGCGCAAAATTAGATACATCACTCATATTAATGTTTATAGATGAGAGAGAGAGAGAGAAGAGAGAGAGAGAGAGGAGAGAGAGAGAGAGAGAGAGAGAGAGAGAGATACAATATTAGTGAAAAACCACAATGAAAATATTTAGCATTTCAATCAACTACTGAACCACGAATTGGGCAGAGAGAGAGAGAGAGAGAGAGAGAGAGAGAGAGAGAGAGAGAGAGAGAGAGAGAGAGAGAGAGAGAGATAAGAACCGAACCTTTAAGGTGCTAAATAAGAGCGTCTGTGGAAGGTATCATGTGCTACTGTTTACATGAAAAAATCTCTAAACGAGTTGGAGGCTCAACTGACCCTACCCCAACTGGTCCTTTGATGCCCGCCGACAGTCTAAACACTCACTTCGACTGCTTACCGACTCCTACACACAGTACATTCACGCATTACAAATACATGCACATGGCCCTGTCTACGATGCCAGGCACAATGCTTAGCTGTATTTGTAAGTTAGAATAATTCAGCAAGATTTATGAATGAGCATATACCCTTATGCACAAAGCATTTCTACACACACACATACACACACATATGTATATATATATATATATATATATATATATATATATATATATATATATATATATATATATATGTGTGTGTGTGTGTGTGTGTGTGTGTGTGTGTGTGTGTGTGTGTGTGTGTGCGTGGGTAAAGAGATGCTTTGTGCTTAGGAGCATATGCTCATTCATAAATTCATATACTATATATATATCTATTATTATATATATATTTAATATATATAATATATTCTATAAATCCCCCTTTTAAATTACATTTCCTCCATCTGCACTCGTGTTTATGACTGCTTAACCGTAAGTAAAAAAATTTAACTTTAATTTAATAATTCTCTCTCTCTCTCTCTCTCTCTCTCTCTCTCTCTTTTCAAATAATACCTAATCACTATACAAATATCCATTATTTCTTAACAAGAAGAAAAGATCTTTCGGTCTTATTTAACCTCGATATTGCCCTGACGTTCTTGCTTGTCCTGTCCAGCCATTGCAACATATTTTGATAAAGCTATTTTATTATCAGCATGAAAAAAAGTGTGATGGCAAAAAAATAAGGATGTAGGCATGTGTCCATGTGCACTTGCGCAAATGCCCACGCGATTACGTGTGACTGTCCTCCACGGGAAAAAGCAGATGTCCTTCTGTGTACAACCTCTTGACAGCAAAGATAATAAGATCAGACAGTGCACTGTACCGCCTGGTTTAAATCATGTGCTTGAGACCCTCAGCAAGAAGGCCAGGCCCTTCTTGAGCCTTCGACAAATAAGAGCGTTAGGTCATGCATCCTTTGCCTGCCTGTGCACGAATAGACGGATGCAAACAGTTTTTTTTTTTTTTTTACGATTCGCTTCGTACGTTCGATATGGCAAACTCTACCAAACGTGAGTGGCTGAGAAGTTCCAGTATCTCTCTCTCTCTCTCTCTCTCTCTCTCTCTCTCTCTCTCTCTCTCTCATGCATCATTCATCTACCTTCGGGCGGCGGTGGCTTACTATAATTGACGCAGCTACTAAGGGCTGGGGCGTAAACACGGGAACTTTGATTAAATCTGCATGCGAATTATCCTCCTCCGTGTTTCGGTATCAGCAGATGTTAATTATTCGACTAATAGGAACCGAAATTAACCCTCCCCATTACTACCCATTTTAATGGGGCAGCGACCCTCGACGTATGGGTGACCCCCTTCTCATGTATTATGCATGGGAACGCATACGGTACTAAGAGGAGGGCGGGACGTATGCATATGCACGGAGTCATGTGACTATATTAGGGAGCCTGTTCGGATATACACGTGGGATTACCGAGTGCATACAGAGTTATGTGCGTCGGTTTATGTGTTCAAATGCATCGTGAGTAATTTCTCAGCTGTCTCGTATCGTGAAAACAGATGCTTATGAATTGTGAGATATTCAAGGCGTTTTTTGATAAATTCATTCACAAATTTTCTAATGACGATACTACCATGAAAACCAAAACAAAATTCATAGCCTGAATTTTGTTTTGGTTTTCATAGTATTATCGTAGTAAGAAATTTGTGAATGAAATTGTTAAAAAAAAAAAAAACATAGAATATTATCGATATCATAGCTATTTTCAAATTATCATCAGGTCGTAAGTCGGTTCAAGAGGCAAAGTCTTATAGTAAACTAAAATGCAGATTGCTAATTATAACATGAGACCATAAATAATCTATTATATACACACAGATATATATATATATATATATATATATATATATATATATATATATATATATTATAAAGTAGGATTCTTCCACACCGAATATGAACCAATGTGAAAGGGGAGTGAATGTACCCAAGGCATTAAAGGCCCCACTTCACACATCAATAAAGCCCAAACCAGATCACCTACGAGGCTACAAAATAAACAAGACTGATATTACAGACTCAAAACAGCCGAGAGCGGTTTCTCTTATTCCATTTTTTTGTACTCTCTTTTTTTAAAGGTACGAGCGAGGCATGAGGCGATAGGCCTGGGAAGAAGAAGAAGAAGAAGAGGAAGAAGAAGAAAGGTAATCCTCGACCCTAGTTATAGGCCTGGTGTTATAAACAAAGTTACAAGGAAAGGCACTGTGTAGAAATATATATATATATTCCTGCCAAACGGCCTACTACACGAACCAGGAGTCGGGGAGGACACGGAGGAACTTGGAGAACGGGATATTCAGTCTTTGATGACCCCAGTGAGTGATCTGACATCGCTTTTGAGTTATCGCTGCTTTTTTTTTTCTTGGCAAACCTTCCGTTCGTTAAGGCGGTGGAAATGCGACGTTGATCTAAGTGGGAAATGAGTGCAACTCGAAGAAAATAATAGAGGGGATAAAAGTCCCCGAGTGAATAACTTAGAGAATAGATAAAAAAAATTCCCTGAGTGAATAACTTGAATAGATAAAAAAAAATTCCCAGGGTGAATTACTTAGAGAATAGATAAAAAAAAAAAACTTTCCCAGGGTGAATAACTTAGAGAATAGATAAAAAATTCACAGAGTGGATAACTTTGAGAATAGATAAAAAATGCCCCAAAGTGAATAACTTAGAGAATAGATAAAAAAATTTCCAGAGTGAATAACTTAGAGAATAGATAAAAAAATTTCCAGAGTGAATAACTTAGAGAATAGATAAAAAAAATTCCCAGAGTGAATAACTTAGGGAATAGATAAAAAAAACTTTCCCTGGGTGAATAACAGAGAATATAAAAAAAATTTCCCAGAGTGAATAACTTAAGAGAATAGATAAAAAAAAAATCCCAGAATGAATAACTTACAGAAGATAAAAAAAAGTCCCAGAGTGAATAACTTTGAGAATAGATATAAAAAAAACTTTCGCTGAGTGAATAAATTAGAGAACAGATAAAAAAACGTTTTTTCATTTGAAATTTCGAAGTGTTAAAAAACATTTAACAAAATTGAACCTATTCAAGCGACTATAGATTTTATCGTCATTATGATAATCATATTATACTTTTACCACTGCAGCATTGGAACACTTGTGTGCAACCGGAAAGTTCAGTGTCAAGTCCAAATCGACGGCTTCGTGGTTTACGCCTTTTGAACCTTTTTCCGAACTTCCTTTCAGACGCTGTACACAAACGACAGAGGAAGGTAAAGAATTCCTGTAGATCGTCTGAAGAATTCTCTATAGTTCTTAAATAGTACTTTGAAACTTTTAAAAAAAAAAAAAAAAAAAAAAAAAAAAAAAAAAAAATTTAAAAAAATCGATAAAAAACAATTGAAAATCACCTTCGATGAAAAAGTTAAATTTCTCATAATCTAAGTCTAGGACTTCAATCCTTCACAGTGGCAGGGAAACTTTACAGTTTGGTTGACATTTCCTTTTTGCTGGTGCCTGTCATCCCGCGTTGCTTTTCACCAGATTTGCCTTTTGTTCAAAGGGCACTGAAATATCCTGTTTGAATTTGACAGTTTCTGTGGCGCACCAATTTTTATCTTTTATTTTTATTTTTTTTTTAGTGTTTGGAAACATTTCTAGGGGTAACATTCTAGTAAATCCAGTGAATTTTTACTATTCTTTTCACAATGTATTCCCTGAATGAGCAGGAATTGAGTCATACAATGCTTGCAATAATTGCATGCTAATACACATCACTGTACTTCCTTTCAAAGGCTTCTGAAAATGTCATTGCTAACCCTTATTGAAAAGCATCTGGTGATAAGTTACAATTAATACGAGCTTGACGAAGGATACAGACTGTCGTCCCATGTTGCTGTGGCGCTGTCTATGACTTGGTTAACCGCTGTGATCCTATGCATACCATACTTAAAATCGTAAGTCTAGAGAGTTTTGTAACTAAAAATTTTCACGGTGTTTTTAAGCGACATGAATTAAGCAGTTTTTGTTCTGGATGATACATTTAGTGACCTTCCATCGGTGATGTCTAGTAGCCATTTGGGTAATGTCTTGGGAATTAAGTCACTTTTACGAATATCAAAACATGGCAGTTTTAATCTTACTCATCTTCATAACAAAGGAAGCATTCTAAATGAGAGAGAGAGAGAGAGAGAGAGAGAGAGAGAACTTCAAAGCATTCTAGGTAGGCGGGGATTAAAAAAAAAAAAAACAAAAAAGTATTCTACAAAGTATTCTAGGTACATGAGGCTTCAGGCAAAAGTATTCTAAATGAGAGAGAACAAAATGAATAACGCCAAAGCATTCCAGGTACACGAGGGTTCCGAAAAAAAAGTATTTTAAATGAGAGAACAGAATAAACGCCAAAGCATTCCAGGTACAACAGACTTCAGAAAATAAAATATTCAAAATGTAAAAAAAAAAAAAAAAAAAAAAAAAAAAAAAAAAAAAAAAAAAAAAAAAAAAAACCGCCAAAGCATTCCAGGCTTCAGAAAAAGGTACTCTAAAAGAAAAAAAACTCCAACACATTCCAGGTACACGAGGCTTCAGAAAAAAAACCAAATGCTAATCCGATGGTAATGATGCTGTTTCTGCGCCTCTTACAACGCCAGTGACACATCATGATGTCTTTCTCGACCCCGACAAGTTAATAACTTTACTCTGAACCGACACAATGCAAATACTGACAAACCTTTCTCTCTTTCTCTCTTCTCCTCTCCCTCTCTCATTCATCACCATCAAACGCGATTGTGCAAATAAAGATAATAAAGAAGAAAACTCACTCAAGTACTTTCTGAAAACTCGTAGTGGCCAGGACACCAGCCCCGTCCCCACCTCAAGGTTAGCAAGATTATTTGCATTGGTTCTCCGGAGACGGCTGGAGGACTGGAGGACCTCCAGTCGCTGTCTTTGAAGTTCCGAAGAAGTTCGTAGGTTTCGATATCATTATAAAAATGGATAGCATACGCATGCTACTATGCATACATACATACATACATACATACATA
>NC_087203.1:110052214-110072214 GCF_015104395.2 Macrobrachium nipponense | reverse complement strand
TACTTCTCTAAGAACAACGGACGAAGAAAACAGCATCTGAAAACTTGGGCGCATGAATGTTGTTGTTGATTAAGTTGGCTTTATGCCAGCTAGGGCTTTTGCTCATAGAGCAGCCCGTATGAACACCAGTCCGACGACTTTAACTCCCTATAGGTACGTGTGCTAAAGCCACGGCTTTATTCCTGAAAGCAGGCGCTGCTCTATAAAGAGATCATCTTTCTGCTTGCCTTTCCGAGAGTTCTTGACAGCAGGTCGAAATGCAACGAAGCAGTTAAGTGATCTAAAGAAAACAATAGAAAATTGAAAATGTTAAGAAACTTGTTTTGGTGAATTGACTTATCCAAGATATGCAAGAGATAAAATAAACTGTCCATTCATAAGATTCTGCAATGTAGTTTTGATACGATCCAAGTCTTACAAATAAAAAAGAAAATTAAAATAATTCTCGGTCTTTTAAAAAAGCTTATAAGCCAGTATTTAGTTTCCAACTGTACATTTTAACCAAGAGAGCTAGATTCAAATTCTGAAGTGCTATGAAGCCTGCGAGTTTAAAAAAAAAAAAAATAAAAAAACAATGATAATAATAATAAAAATAAAATGTTTTAAAAGGAATTTGTTCATCATTATATAAATGTAGCACCACGACAGCAGGTTCGTTTGTGAAGAGAATACTAAAATGAACTGGACTAATTCCCTGCTAACTGGACAGAATGAGAGAGAGAGAGAGAGAGAGAGAGAGAGAGAGAGAGAGAGGAGAGAGGAGGATCGACCAGACTGCCACCTAAACATGGTCCTAGAGGCCATTTATTGTGTCAGATGTTATCGCTGGCCGGGTCCTCCAAAATGTTTAAATTTCAATACGTGACCATTAGAGGAGATTCCGCCATGTTTGCACTGGACTCGGAGGAGACAAAACTCGACTGGGATTTTTGCATTGTTAAGTAAATTTTCTTATTATGTAAATTAGCCCGGATTGTCTGTCTCCTTCTTCTTCCTTTTCTTCTTCTAGAATGACCAGGACAGTGTCTGAGGACATCATAAACTTCGCCCAAGTCAGATACATAAGTTGACGGGGAAACCGACCTTGGGGTTTCAAAGGATATCTAAAATAGAGATATACTTATAACATGTTCAATTGTCATTGACACTGAAGCGTAAATAAAACCAAATGCAGCACACATAGTACACACAAATACATATATGCATGCATATATAATTTTTGACAAATAGACCAGGACATTTTTATATTTACAAATATCAAGCCACAAATTTTGTTCAATATACAATTCACCATATCTCTGGAATAATATATGTTATATATATATATATATATATATATATATATATAATATATATATATATATATATTATATATATATATATACTATTACATACATACACGCACACAAAACTCAGCTTAAACCATGAATGTGTTCTTGGTAAGTTCGTATAACAAAAGAAGTTACATAAAAAAACCAGGCTTATAACCAACCTTCATTTGTCATTTTCACGGCAAAGGTTACCTAATGTGTTAGCAATTCACTCGTAGTTTTCGTTTACGCTGATAACTTTATCGTCAACTGTAATTTGATGCAGATGACACTGAATAATTCAACCAAAATAGTTACAGCCTTTGAGCCTTTCATATGATAAATAATATATTCGTTCCCCTGCCATGAATTTTCCAAATTTTACAGCCTAAACATTTTTTTTACGGTAGAAGGAATATCTACTTATTTTTTTTTCCTTTACCTAAAAAAAAGACAAAAAAACTTAGAAATAAGGAATAAAAATTTGAGGGAGCAATCCCGTTCCCCTGTCGTAAAATTTCACCGCCGTACTCTCCTCTAATTTCTCTCTCTCTCTCTCTCTCTCTCTCTCTCTCTCTCTCTCTCTCTCTCTCTCTCTCTCTCTCTCTCTCGTTCAACCCCCCTGGCTCCTTTACCAATGTTTTAAATTCTGTTCCTTCCTTCTCATCTTCTTCATCTCCCTCAAATGATCGCATACCAATTTTCTAAAATGCTCATCGACGCCGCGCCCGGATTCTCTCTCTCTCTCTCTCTCTCTCTCTCTCTCTCTCTCTCTCTCTCTCTCTCTCTCTCTCTCTCTCTCTCTCTCATTTCGGGGAGAGAATTCTGAGCCATTTCAAGTAATTTTTCAGTTGTAAAATTTTCCGAATTTCTGGTTTTTCTTTTCATTCTGTCTTTTCGAGTGACTGATTTCTAGAATTTCTTTTTAAACTTTAAAATTGTTGAAGACAATATATGTATGTTAGCATGCATACATCCACACACACACACACACACACACACACACATATATATGCATATATATATATACATATACATATAAATATATATTATATATATACATACCTGTATACATTAAATTACAACATACATTTACGTTCAGATATAATCCATTTTATACATGCATTTTGCCTTTAAGATAAAAACTCAAACTAATTACTCATTCCAGTCAAGAAATGCAATCGTTCATTTACAATCACGGCCCCATCCTTACGTCATTTAATATCGATAAAAAAAATCCTACTTATTGGATCCATTCTGAACATGTTTTTATTAGCACCACATGCACGCGTTTTTTTTTTTTTTACCGTAAACCTAACTGGAATTCTAATTAGTAGCTAACTGTAACGACATTTTCTCTTTTACTTTTTAGCTCAGTCTTATTCGCTTTACGAATACAATAACGGCATCACCTAATACGTTTTTGTGTTGGTGAAACTAAATACAAAATGCATAAATAAAATTATGATACTTCTTGCATTTGGTGAAGCTGCTTTTTCTGTTAAAATTTTTCTATATCTTTAGAACTGACTATTTGAATCTGTTGATAAGTTTCATCACAGTTAACATGTTGTTCACTAATACAAACAGAAAATGAAAATAGGACAAGTTTCCTATATGAAACAAGACAACATAATCAATCATCTCTCAATAAAAACTGAATTACACCTAAGGATTGCTACAAGCATCAATATTGGTGTTGAAAACAGTATAAATTTCTTTCGCGACTTTTGATAATTTATAAAACAGAAGGGCAAAATAATCAATCATTTCTCAATAAAACCTGCATCCTATCTAAAGACTGCTACAAGCATTAAAATTGGCGACAATAAAACCATTTGATTGCTATTATACTTGCAAACAAGGATATGTGAATTTATCACAATAAATTGAAAAAAACCTGATATAATAATTTATCACAATAAACAGAGCGCCTTTTTAACACGTATATGAGAAGTGTACCTCTAGTGTCTCAACAGAAGCTGGTATAAAATAGAAAAAAACACGTAAAATAAAAAATAAAAAAAACAACGAACTCTTCCCGTCCTCTCTCCTACATAAACATAGTCCTATCCGTCGCCCACACAAAGCCTACCTACTTTATCGCTGAACCTTCCTTCTCTCCTTCACCAACTACCTCTTTCCTGCACAAAAAAAAAAAAAAAAAAAAAAAAAAAGCCAGTTGAAATACGCTAGGTTTTACTTGAACTTTATTCTTGTAGTTTTTTTATTTTTGCGCTACTTTTTCCCATTCTTTAGCAGCTTTTTATTTTCTACTTAATTTCGAACTGATAATTTTTTCTCATTGCTTCGTCTTTATTTTACAAAAAAAAAAAAAAAAAAAAAAAAAAAAAAAAAAAAAAAAAAAGAAAAAAAAAAAATTTAGCCTTACTTTCTTGGGATTTTTGCTCTTTTTTACACTGGCCTAACAGCTTTTTATTCTCTACTTAATTTCGTGTGAATCATCTTCCATCATTACATCGTCTTTCTTTTAAAAAATAAAAAAATAAAAAAGTTGAAATGCGCTAGGTATTATTTTCACTTTATTCTTTTTTTTTTTTTTTTTTTTGTTTTTTTTTTTTTTGCGCTACTTTTTGCCATTAGTCTAAGAACTTTTTTTATTTTCTACTTAATTTCGTACAGATTATTTTTCCTCATTGCTTTGTCTTTCCTTCACAAAAAAAAAAAAAGTTGAAATTCTCTAAGTTTTAGTTGAGCTTTATTCTTTTCTCTACTATTTCCCATTCGTCTAAGAGTTTTTTATTTCCTACTTAATTAAGTACAGATCATTTTTCCTCACACACGCACACACACACATACACAAACCAGTCAGTTGAACTGCTCTAGGTTTCATTTTATCTTTATTTTTGTTATTTTATCTTTACTTCTATTATTCTTTTCCCCATTCGTCTACGAACTTCTCTTTCTCTGCTTAATCCAATCGAGATCATTTTCCCCTCATTTTATCTTTCCCCCCAAAAAAATTATTCAGTTCGAATTGCTCGTTTTACATTTATTTTTGAATTTTTTTTTTATTTTTACTCATTTCGATGTATTATTCGTTTCCCCATTCGTCCACGAGCTTCTCGGCCCTCTTCCTTAATTCCTTCTAGGCCATTTTCCCTCCTGTTTTCTCCATTTCGCTAATTCCTATATACCCCACTCGTCCTATATGTCCTTCCAAGTCATCCTTACGAATCCCGCTCCCCTCCCCCCTTCTCCTACCCCCCCTCCCTGTTGCCAGACTACGAACTATACGCTACACCTTCCTAAATTCCCCGTCGCCCTCTCCTCCTCCTCCCCCTCCTCCTTCGAGACTTAGCAGTGGGGCCCAGCAGAATAAATAACTTTCAAGAAAAGGGTTGTGTACTTGGGTGTGGAACTCCTCCTCATCCTCCTCCTCCTCCTCCCCAGCAGCTGTCAGCAAGCAGTGGCGGCAACATAAGGATTCGGATTTAGGGAGTCGAGGACCTGGATTCGAGTAAATATTTTCTCTAGGAAATGGCGGCTTTTTGCATCATAGACATTTAGGTGAGGTGGGTCTGTGTGTGCGTGTGTGTGTGTCTGCTTCTTCTTCTACGTCTTCTTCTTCTTCTTCTTCTTCTTCTTGTCCCTTTTCTTCGTATTTTCGGAGGTACTCTCTCACTCACAGTCTTCCTCCTCCTCCTCCCCCTACTCCTTTCACTCTTCTTCTTCCTCTCCTACTACTTCTTCTTCTTCTTCTTCTTTTTTTATTTTCTCTGTTCTTATTCTCGGCGGTGCTCCCTAACTCCTCATCCTTCCCTTCTCCTTCTTCCTTCTTCTCCTTGTTCGTTTTCTCCTTTCCCTTCTTCTTCTTCTACAAGATATCCTCAGCGCCATTAGAATTTCCACCCCCGCTACACTGTTTATATTCTGATCCCTGATGGTTTTATATTTCTCCAACATCTCACAGAGTTCACGAAAGATTAGGGCAAACTCGAAGGGGGTTCAGGGTGGGTAGGTGGGGGGGTGCGTGTGAGGGAGGTGAAAGGGAAATTTTTTAACAGCTGAAATGGAACCCTTTTATTTACATACAAAGCATGGGAGACAAGTCTATGAGAAACACATAAAAACAAGGGAACATCTCGGGAGATTCGGGAACTTCTCGGGAGATTCGAGAACTTTTCGGGAGATTCGGGAACTTCTCGGGAGATTCCCTGCGGAATATTCCAATGAGAGACGAAATCGGGCAGCTTTCCTACACTTCAGCGGAAGAGCAGCGTCTAAGTAAGCCACACTTGAGGACGTGGGTCCTATACTGCCTACGCAAAAAAAAAAAAAAAAAGAAAATTCAAGACGCCAGACAGTCACACATACAAAAGAAAACAGAAAAACAAGCAAAGGCATTCCTATGGTGTAACATTAAGTTTCAATGCACCCTCACATTAGAGGAGAATCTAAACCAATTTCAAAGCTATATATAAAATAATATATAAAGTAAAGGAGAATAGCAATCTATATAAAAAGGGGGGCTTTCCGGGGTGAACTACACAATACGAGGATACATTTAAAATAAAGGAGAAAATAACATTCTACATTAAAAAATGGGTTTTACGGGCTAAACACAATTCAAGGATATATTTACAATAAGGGAAAATAATATTCTATTTAAAAAAGGCTTTTCAAGGTGAACACCACGATTCAAGGATATAAGGGAAAATATTCTATATAAAAAGGGTCTTTTTCCGGGTGAACACCACCATGCAAGGATATATTTAAATAAAGGAGAATAACATTCTACATAAAAAATGGGCTTTACGAGCTAAACGAAATTCAAGGATATATTTAAGCTAAAGGAGAATAACATTCTACATAAAAATGGGCTTTACGAACTAAACGCAATTCAAGGATATATTTACAATAACGGAAAATAACATTCTATATATAAAAAGGGCTTTTTTTCCTGGTAAACATCACAATTCAAGGATATATTTAAAAGAGGAGAATAACATTCTATACATAAAGAAAGGGGTTTTCGGTGGTAAACAACACAACTCAAGGATATATTTAAGAGACGAGAATAACATTCTATATATACTTAGAAAGGACCGTGCGAGCGCCCCAGTATCCCTAAGATCCTCACAGGGTGGGGCTGGGGTTCGGGGGGAGGGGAAAAAGGGGAGGAAAAATGCCTCTGTAGTAGGATAGGGGATGGAACTCCCTAGGAAAACGAGAAGGAAACGAACGGAGACGAAAATAAAACCCAGAAAGAGGAGAGAGAGAGAGAGAGAGAGAGAGAGAGAGAGAGAGAGAGAGGCACGGACGGCCCCACCGCCGCCACCGCCGCCGCCGCCGTCGACGTCCGTGGGTGCAACGGACTCGCCCGTGTTTCGAAGGGTAACTTGCCCGACCATTATTCCACGGAGTCTTACACACGGATGATACTACTTGACGTTTATTCCTTCGGTAAATCCTCTTTCTTTTGCAGGGCACAAAGGGTCTCCTCTCCGGGCGCACTTACTTACCGGGGTCAGCCGGGATGCTATCGGATTGGCCCACGGTGTAACGAGTGTCATTTCTATGCGAGTGACAACCTGGCCAAGGCGGTGTGCGAAACCTGACCAATCGCAAGTATATACGTGTAAGTGTATGTGTGTGTGTACCTGACACACATACATACACACACACACACAACCCTCCCTCCTTCATCGCCCCTCTCTCTCTCTCTCTCCTTTTTTCTCTCCCTTCCCTCTTTTTTCTCACTTGTTCCTTGTATCTTCATTTTTGCTGGGTTGCGTTTCGTCATCTAGTGGATGCAAAGTTTCGACGACTTTCATTGGCTGTACGAATTCGGGTGTCCCGATCAACTTGCGTTCTAAATATATAGATGGGGGTCCGTTTTTTTGTTTTCGGTGCGTGAGCGCATGGGTTTTGTGGCGTCGTCGGATGGTATGGGAATTCTATAGTAGTAACTTCGTCTGCACATTCTTTGTAACCTAAAAAGCCAAACGTCCACTGAGGTATGTGTATGTATTTAAGTATATATATATATATATATATATATATTTATATATATATATATATATATATATATATATATAATATATATATCATTATAAACAGCAAGAGATTGACAGCCAAACACGATAACCTCATTCCCTTTAACGAACAGCAAGAAACAGGTTATCTTTGTCACCAAACCTATCTCATTTTGCCCAACGATAGTGGTGGTGGTGTTGGTTTGTTTAAATCTTATATTTTCGTCGTGCGGGGAGAAAATAACTTTTTGGAGAGCGGCTTTATAAGGACCCGAGCCTCTGAGGCCATCCTGCACGTTATCTATGAGGGGAACACATATTACGGGTCCGTCAGATACTATACAACGCTAATGCCCCTTTTGTATGCGCACGAGGCCATCGGGTGGACAATATCTCTACAGAGAGAGAGAGAGAGAGAGAGAGAGAGATAGAGAGAGAGAATGGGGGGTGGGGGGGGGGGGGGGCGGATAAGGAGGCAGGGCTTCAGAACAGTTGCGAAGATACCAAGAGCGACGCCAAAAAGAAGATCGTGCACTGAATTTCGACGACATCGGAAGAATGTCGCCACTTTTTCAGAAATGCGCTCCGATAAGTCCAGTATTTCCCGATGGACTTGAAATATCACCGCGTCGCACTTTTCCCGAATCTTTGCAAAAATTCTCTTGAGGAACAATAATAATCTTGAAATCTTCCAGCTTTTGCATCGTCATCGTGTTTGCCTGTCCATCTCGTCTCTTGAGGTGCATTTTTCCTTACGCCAACTACTTGCGGAGTTATCCCGGCGAAGAGAGAGAGAGAGAGAGAGAGAGAGAGAGAGAGAGAGAGAGAGAGAGAGACACGGACGAGCTGGAGGAGAAAACTATGTCGAACGAACAGGGTTTATCAAGTAGACACGTCAAATTTATCTCCCCCAAACGCTCAAACGAGACCTTCCTCGAGCACTGCCTATCCAACAATGAGTAGTAAAAGTTATATATATTGTAAAATTATACCAAAAGATGGCAAAGCATGCAAGTATCCGATTAAAGAACAGAGAGAGAGAGAGAGAGAGAGAGAGAGAGAGAGAGAGATCGCCTTCTCCCTTCTCTCCGAGAAGAGAGAGAGAGAGAGAGAGAGAGAGAGAGAGAGAGAGAGAGAGAGAATTTGAATGGGACCTTTTGGGTAGGATTAAGAAAACAAACAATGGCAACAAAAGAAGTGTCCTGATATGCCTCTTTCTTGTCCACTCACGCCAAATGAATTCAAAGCTTACGTATTCGTCCTCCCTCCTCCCCCCCCCGTCCCCCCGCCCCCCTACCCCCGCCCCCCCCCCTCGGCAGGAACTCCGGCCCCCTTCCCCCCCAACGACTTCTGTGACTTGCATATTCTGATGATGATATCATTATCTCCATCTTCCACCTAACCCCGCCCATGCCCCTCTCCCACCCTTCCCCATCCTACCCTTCCCCCATGCAGTCTCCCCCCACCCTCCCTCCCCGCCCCAACAAAGACACCATAAGAGTCCAGAACTCGGAGTAATCTCCAGATGATAATGTTCTACTTTGTATTCGAGGGATTCTTTTAGCCGTCTCAAAGGAAAATATTTCTTTATGCTGTTGAACGAGGGGATTTAAATTTTGTTTTTTCCCTTCGTATGTTCTTCCAAATTTTAACATTAATAATAATAATAACTAATAATAATAATAATAATAATAATAATAATAATAATATAATAATAATGGATAAGAAACTTATATTCTTTGAACATCACCTGCGTCAGTGATGCCTCTCAATATTTTCTTCGATTTTATTTGAATTTGCCAGACGTTTATACATTCGAGTAAGATGCCTTTCTCCACGTGTTAAAATTTGATATCCCCAAGAATGTTAGACGAACGAATCTCCCACATTCCACGAGTGGGCCAACCCAATATCCTTTTTCGACTTTTTTTTTATTTATTTATTTTTTTCTTTTTTTGGTAAGCTGACAATGAAAAGCAGGAACAACGTACAAAAACAAGGACGGGAAAGATGGCAACGAATTAACCCGGCGAGAGGTCTGAAATAATCCGGGCCATTTTGAAGTCGTACACCGAAATGCAAGTCGTAACATATGATTTATTAATCGATATTTTGATGTAAGCAGAAGATAACATTCTAAGGTATTCTCATTATAACGGCACAAAGAAGATGTCAATCGAAACTTTATTGTAATCACAATACTGCTGAATAAGGATGAATATGCTGACAGTAATATCAAATACCGTAGTAAACCAAATTCAACAATAGTCTACGGATTTGTATGTATGCATGCTGTATATATATATATATATATATATATATATATAGATATATATATATATTATATATATAATATATATATATATGTTTTATATATAAAAGACGAGTTACTTAGGCTACAGAAGATTGTTACTTTTCCAGTCTGTCAAATATTATTTCGAAAAAGTATGATCATTTATATCTGGAATCAAAGGTAATATATGCCTTATATTAACAAGGCATAACAACAATATTATTACAGTTCATCAGTAATTTCTATGTAAAGACATTTCTATTAAATACTTACTACTGTCATCCTAATATTTAAAATGCTAATTCCTAAAATATTATAAAAAAGAAAACAAAATGAGAATAGATGCAATTTCCATCTACATGAGTTATGTCATTATTGTAATAATATATACATACATACATACATACACAGACACACACACACACACACACATATATATATATATATATATATATATATATATATATATATATATATATATTATATATATATATAGACAGCATTCGCTAACTTTTAATATTAACCATCAAACGCCAGCCCAGCGATTTGCAATAACGTGTCTCTTAATAAAAAAATAGTAAAGCGTATCAAATTGAATAAGAAGTTATCTTGAAGGATAACAAGAGAGAGAGAGAGAGAGAGAGAGAGAGAGAGAGAGAGAGAGAGAAAATGTTTTCAGATCGGCGTCTATAAGGATCTCAGCGGCGACAATGGAAACTTGTAAGGGGGGGGGGGGTTGCTGGGGGGTAGTACGTCTTCCTTTAATTTATCGAAAGGTCCCCGAGAGATGGTACGGCCCTTGAGAATACAAACGATCGAATTATAGGACCAGGCAAAACACAGTAATTTCGCTCTCTCTCTCTCTCTCTCTCTCTGTCTCTCTCTAAGCAACGGCAAACTACTGCTACTGCCTCTACGCCCTTCAAGGTTTCTCAGATGGAGGAGAGGGGGTTTCTCTCTCTCTCTCTCTCTCTCTTCTCAATTCTCTCTCTCTCTCTCTCTCAGAGATCTGTCTCGATTATTCCCCGTCGGTTCTCGGGAACAAGTTCGCCTTTCTTTCGTCTGTCTCGATTTTTGGTCTTCAACGTCGAGCGGGCAGCATCTCTCTCTCTCTCTCTTTCTTCGTCTAGGTCCCTCTTCTCATTTTGCCTAATCTCTGGTCTCTCACCTTAATGACGACGATCTCAACTTTAATTTCTCTTCGGAGCAACTCAATAACTTCCTCTTTTATATTTAGTCGGGACACTTATTGAGGTAATAATGGGGCGGTAATGTATGCTAATGGTGTCCACTCTCTCTCTCTCTCTCTCTCTCTCTCTCTCTCTCTCTCTCTCTCTCTGTGTGTGTGTGTGTGTGTGTGTATGTGGGTGTGTGTGCGTGTATCTGCCCATCTATCGATTATCAAGGAACTTTTTTTATACAAACTTGGTGTGCGATAATTAATTTCCATGACCGTCTCATATCTTCGCATAAATAAATATATTTTGGAAAATAATTGGCATCAATTGGTCGCCTAAAAGCACTTGCTTCGACTGTGATCTTTAAGTGCGGAATTTGCGAAAAGTCAACCTTTTATTTATTTATTTATTTATTTACTCTTTTTAGGTCATTATCTTCAATGGTTCTGGACGAATGAAGAAATAGCCAGCAAAAATGTTTATTTTACGATCATGATCAAAGGCTAGAAATAAAGTCAATGTGCTACGGAGTTGATGAAAACTATCCAAAACACGCTGAAAAAAATCCGTAATAATAATAATAATAATAATAATAATAATATAATAATATAATAATAATAATAATAATAATAATAATAATAATAATAATCCTGACGACCATTTTTTTTGGTAAAGATACTTGAGAAACACGGCCTTCTTCTGAAATAATGATAATAAATAATAATAAAATAATAATAATAATAAATGCAAAAAAAACCTGTGTAGCTACCAATTCCAACAGCAATCATAATGACAAACGATCGACCATTAAAAAAAAAAAAAAAAAAACGGCAGCCTTGAGATCGATAGGAGCTTTTATCTACGAGTTTATCAAAGCGTGGAAAACGTCAGCGTTTTTTGGCCTACGGACCTAATTCTCCCTGGCTCCACCTCCATCTCCAGTCATTTTGGCAGCCCTACCGTCACGCACCCCTAGCCATACAAACTAACGCGCGCACGCACGCATGCACGAACACACTCCTGTCTTTTCTGCTGACGTCATCCCGGTTCAATTCTTCGATTCCTTTATCAGTTGGATAATAAGAAGTAAAAAAAATAAGATGAAAACTGTCTCAGGATGTCACGAGTCTTGGGCAGAAGGCCTTAGGTTTATTTCTTGTTTTTTTTTTTAATAGCAACTGTTGCCTGATTATTTTGGGCCTCCTCGATAGGCCTACTTCCTACAACAAACGTTCAGGCGTCACGCTTACTTGGGAGGGAGACAAGAGCATACGTCATCAGTCAGTGTAGGCCTGTTGCTAAATTCATTTAAAAATCATTCCGAGTACTAAGTGCTTAATAACACGATGGTCGATGCCTTCGTTAACGTAAAATTGAAAGAAATAAATATACCGTCAAAATTCCTGTAAGGAAACATCGCCGTCGCGCAAATAACGACACGAAAAAGCCGACAAGGCAACACAAGCACATAGGCTTATATTCCGAGCCGTAGGCTTAGAGGTGAATCACAGAAAACGGGTCTTCCAGCTATGTTTATTTAGAAACATTCCGTGACTAGTGTCTCCCTCGAGCACCGAGAACGGAAATTTTGTTTTCAGTCTAAACACAGCGCCAGACTTTCATGTCTAACAATAACATTATAAATATGTTGTCTTTAGCGAGTCGGTATTATAAATATGTGCGTAGTACCCTGTCGGTACGAGGACTAGAAATATATGTGTAGTATTTTCAGTCGAATAGTATTGGGGAGTATTTACAGTGATGAATATAAAAGGAAACATAGAAGCAGCCATGCCTTAAAATTCAGCGGCTTCCTTACGCGACAATCTGGAAATATTGCTGGAGAACTTTCCATAGAAGTTTCCAGTCTAGTAAAGGGGATGAAAATGTTACTGCAGAAAACTTTTCGAGAACTAATTTATACGTTTCTTAAAAAAAAAAAAGGCAGCATAAACTTTCACGTCAATGGACATAATAAAAAAAAATATATATATATTTCGCAAATAAAGCTTTTGATTTTAGAGAAGGAGAGGAATTACTTGCTGACCAAGAGAGTCATATTAAATAACGAATAACCTAAAAAGCCAAAATTCAGATTTTTTTTTCCCTTTTTCTCTTTAGTTTCGTTTCAAAGCCATCGGACATTGCCTTGTTCCGTGAGCCCCAGTTAGCTCCATAGTCCCGAAGGGCGGCCATCTCCTGCCGTCCTGAGACCTAGAAATCCTTTCAGAATTCCTCGTACGTCGTCTGCAATATTCGGCCGGGATCGTAACGAGCGGGGGGCGGTAATAAAGCGGCCAAATGTGCTCAGCGTGGCCAAATATTAAGCCTGGGCCACCAAGCTTGGCCTCCAGCCAGCCCTGCTGCCCCTACAGTATAAGCGTGTAACCTGCTATATATCCTGACTCCCCTAACCCTAGGGGCAAGCCCCGTGACCCCTAGGGTACCCCCGCACCACCCATCCCCCTATCACCAACAGGCCCACATGAAGAAGAAGAAGACCTTCCTTCAGTCGAGTGTCAAAATGAAGACACACGAGGCCAGTGCTCCTTTGGACCCCACTTTTCGAAGTTCCGAGTTGAACGGATGATCTTTATAGGGCGATGCTGACGATGCTATGCTGCTGCTGCTGCTGCTGCTGCTCTGTAAACTAGACTATACGTCAGAACCAGCAGCGCTCTGGCCATCAAGCAAGATGCTGAGTGTCGGGGGGCAGCCTGGTTGGTTTTCCTCTCTCTCACATGTTGCTCTTTACTGAAATAGGCGTTTCTCCTCCACCCCCCTCCCCCCCCAAAGTCTCTCTCTCTCTCTCTCTCTCTCTCTCTCTCTCTCTCTCTTCACACAAAAGGGGATGAACACGCGTCTTTTAACACGGTCTGGGGCGCGTGTTGCTGACCTGCGCCGCCAAGTACGAGCTTCACTCATTAGTTAATTGCTGTACCACGTGCTTCGTGTAGGCAGAATCATTGTTTACTTCGTCTTATGGTTTTTTTTTTTTTTTAACTCGCGCACTGGCATTTGGGGAAAAAAATTATCCATTGTAATTATTTTCATATGACACGAAAATACGTTTCGATTTCGATGTAAAGAAAACAATAAATGAAAATATTAATGAAAATCGGAGGACTAAAAGATTTAGGGCCGGGGGTCATTTCAAAATCTATTCAGAAAATAATGAAAAAAAAGTGAGGGAAAAAAATGATCCATTATAATTATTTTCTATGACACGAATATACGTTTCGAGGTAAAGAGAGAAAAAATAAGTGAAAATGTAACAGTGAGAATCGGAGGGCTAAATGATTTACTGCTGGGGGCCATTTCAAAACCTATTCAGAAAATACTGAAAAATGTCTTGAAATATCCTGCAATAGAAAAAATAAATAAATAAATAAATAAAACAAACAAAGAACGCGGGGGAAATGTGGAGCAAAACCTATTTGCACCATTTTACCGTCGTGGAAAATTTTGTCTAGGATGAAGACGCGAGAAGCTGGGAGGGGGGAGGGGGGTCGTCAAAGGTCTTAAAAAGCAGTAAAATCGAAGTTAAGCTTATTAGATTACAAAGAAGAGGTCTTCCCTTATCTTCTGCCCTTAGAGGAAGATACGACAAGAATTTTGGCTGACGACAAAACTTACCACTGACAAATCTTCAACGGGAAAAGAGGGATTCTCAACTTACCTGAAAAGAGAGAGAAAAAAATCTTAAATCACTTCATTAAAATAAGAATCTTAGAATAATTTATACTGAATATTCAAGTACTCAAGCGCGCCTGCATGTATGTCTGAACAGGCTTTGGTGATGATTCTAGAATTGTCTGTTTGTCTGTCTGAACAGGCTATGGTGATAAACAACTATCAGTCTGTCTGAACAGGCTTTAGTGATAAGAATTGTCTGTCTGAACAGGCTTTGGTGATAAACAACTGTTTGTCTGTCTGTCTGAACAGGCTTTGGTGATAAACAACTGCCTGTCTGTCTGAACAGGCTTTGGTGATAAGAATTGTCTGTCTGAACAGGATTTGGTGATAAAAAATTGTCTGTCTGTCTGTCTGAACAGGCTTTGGTGATAAGAATTGTCTGTCTGAAAAGGATTTGGTGATAAAGAATTATCTGTCTGTCTGTCTGAACAGGCTCTGGTGATAAGAATTGTCTGTCTGAAAAGGATTTGGTGATAAAGAATTATCTGTCTGTCTGTCTGAACAGGCTTTGGGTGATAAGAAATTGTCCCTGGTCTGAAAAGGATTTGGTGATAAAGAATTATCTGTCTGTCTGTCTGAACAGGCTTTGGTGATAAGAATTGTCTGTCTGAACAGGCTTTGGTGATAAATAACTGTCTGTCTGTCTGTCTGAACAGGCTTTGGTGATAAATAACTGTCTGTCTGTCTGTCTGAACAGGCTTTGGTGATAAATAACTGTCTGTCTGTCTGTCTGAAAAGGCTTTGGTGATAAAGAATTGTCTGGCTGTTTTTCTGAACAGGCTTCGGTGATAAAGAATTGTCTGTTTGTCTGTCTGAACAGGCTTTGGTGATAAAGAATTGTCTGTTTGTCTGTCTGAACAGGCTTTGGTGATAAAGAATTGTCTGTCTGTCTGAACAGGCTTTAGTGACAATTGGTGTGTCTGTCTGAACACTATCTGTCTAAACATTCTTTAGTATTGAAGAACACTTTTCATCGTATGGTTTCGTAGGACACTCCCACCTTTTAATCAATAACATCAATAACTCTACTTCCCCTTTCTCCTTGTCCTTATGCCTTCTCTCAATAACGCCTCTATTATCTAAGCCATTACCACCTGTGAGCAGACAGATTATTATCAAAGCCAAGACCTTTGAATCGCATTTTCAAAGCGTAATGCCAATAAAAGTATTTGATAATTCCCTTTATCTCGAATTTCCCATACCCAAGACCTTTGAGCCTTATTTGCAGAACATTATACCAATAATAAAAAAGTATTGGATAATTCCCTTCATCTCGAATTTTTCAAAAGACGACCTTTGAGCCTTATTTGTAAAACGTAATACAAATAAAAAAAAGTATAGGGTAATTCCCTTCACCTCGAATTTTTCTAAAGACGACCTTTCAACCTTATTTGCAATATGTAATACCAATAAAAGAAAAGTATAGGGTAATTCCCTTCATCTCGAATTTTCAAAAAAAGACCTTTGAGTCTACATTTTCAAAGAGTCACACCAATAAAATACATTGGATAATTCCTTTTGTTCGGATTTCTGCAAAAAGCAAGAGTATAGCGAGCACGCCCAATTTCCCTCCATAAAACCTTATCTACGGTGGGTATCAGGTAGCAATGAAAAATATCTTTTTAAAATCTCTCAACTTAGCCACTAATTTCCTGGCCCCAGGATTTTAGTTGGGACTCGAGCGTTTAATGCCAGCTGACCTGCTGAGGCAAGCTTGAGGCCGGCCAAAAGAAGCGATATTAGATTGTTCGAATTTCCTCCGGGAATTCCTACATTGGGTTACAGGTTTAGTAGATAATTTTACAGGGAGATAAGCTCTGTTTAAATCAAGGTAATTTTGATAAGCACCTCTGAAAAAAAAATTCTATGATATAACTGAAGCAAAATACTAAAAAAAATTTTTTTTAAAAACATCGGTTTACCAAGGCTACAAATTGACGGAATGTGGAGGGAAACTAAAAGCAATTCCATTTAGCTTAACCACGAGGGGGGACCTTCGCTCTCTCATTTTAAATGACGGGGAATTTCAAAAGACGTCCCCTTTTAAAATACGGAGTCAAAATTCGCCAGGGTGGAAAAAATTCACCCTCCTATTTAAAAGAGAGTAGCGGCGCCAAGTGGACTTCTTCCTTGTGATCAATTGCAGAAAATTCCAAGTCTTCATCACAACTTTGCCGTCCAATCTAACTTTTGCAACAAACTACAGGCCCACTGGAACGGAACGAGCTATCCGGGCTTCCAAAAAATTTCATTCTACTCCCACCAGCCCCCAACCCACATCCCTCTTAAGATCTTGGCCCCCATCCCTCTCTCTCTTTCTCTCTCTCATCCCGATCCTACCCTCTTCTTCTTCTTCTTCTTCTTCTTCTTCTTCTTCTTCTTCTCTCTCTCTCTCCTTTTACGATAAGCCTTCTTTCGATGCCACCGATGTCAAAATCGTTCAGTTAAAAGAGGCCTCTAGTCTGAAAAAAAAGAAAAATGAGAGAGAGAGAGAGAGAGAGAGAGAGAGAGAGAGAGAGAGAGAGAGAGAGAGAGAGAGAGAGAGAGAGAGAGAGAGCATTTTATACCAAATTTTCTGAAGGAAATTACTCGTTTCCCTTACCTTCCCTTATTACTCTCCCATTTTTTTTTTCTTTCTTTCTTTTTTCTCTCTTCCTTGATCTCATCTCTTCCGCCCCCCCTCCCCCCCACACCGCCCCCCCCCGACCCCCTATCTTTCCCTTCCCTCGAAAAAGCTTTATTCTCGGACGCTGTTTTTTGAATTGGAAAAGTTGATGAAATTCGGGTGACTTTCTTTTAAACTTATGTATAAAGTTGGTTCTCTGTTTCTAGGGGGCGCCATTTGGTGATATTTGGTTCTCGACGGAGAGGGAGGATATGTATATATATATATATATATATATATATATATATATATATATATATATATATATATATATATATACATATATATATATATCTATATATATATATATATATATATATATATATATATACATATATATATATATATATATAGATACATATATATATTATTATATATATTTATATATATCTATATATATTATACATATATGTACACACACCGAACACACACACACACATATATATATATAATATATATATATCTATATATATATCTATAATAGAATATATATATATAATATAATCTATATATATATGTATAGTATATATATATATATATTATATATATATATATATTAATACATAAGCAAAATTGTACGTTTTTCCACATCTATTTAACGATCTAAAACAGGCGTATGAAAGTATAATTACACCAAAAATTCATGGTTGCCTTATCGTCACAGACTTAAGAGAAAAATCACAATTGGAAGGAAATGTTTAAATTATATATTTTACGTAATAATAACATTCTCCTAAGGCTGGAAGGAAAGAATCATTATTTTGAAACATCTGACCGTTAAATGATTACAGGGTAAAGCGCGTGCATTCATCATGAGTTGTAATCTGATTTTTATTTTATTTTTTTTTTTTTATAATGCGCATTTCCAGAGTCTGTTTCCATAACCTCACCTCAAAGGGACTCCTCTTCAGTACTTCATTGACTCAGATACTCTGGAAGGTTTATCTCGGCCACGTCTCAATATTTCCCTTTTTGTACTCACGGCACTAATCTAAAGGGTCACCCGAACTGCCCCCTCTGCAGGAACGTATACGCAATTAACATCCTACGGAGGGCGTAGGTAAGGCTGACTCTCATATTATCGCCAGTGGAGGCCGAACTGCGCACCTTCGTTCTTTCATTTGTCCTCGAGGGGAGTTTGGCAGCGGGGGAGGGGAAGTAGTAGATCCAAGACAGGGTTAGGGGAATGGATGGGAGGTTCCTGTTAGGGAGGGGGGTTAGGGACAGGCTATGGTATGGAGGTATGGGAGGCAGCGGACGGTAACACCAGACTATTTTGTTTCCTGACAAGAGGCACTAGACGGAAATAGCAAGATATTTTCTGCTTCCACGAGAGCTGCGCTTAGCAGGCAGCCCTTCTTACGACCTGTTCCATAATTTTAGAAATCATGAGATCGAAAGACGATAATGAACTTATTTGCAGAGAGTCTATTAAGCTGATTGTCTTGTCTTTGGTTCAGCAAAAGACGCAGTGAGTCGTGTGGGAAGAGAGAGAGAGAGAGAGAGAGAGAGAGAGAGAGAGAGAGAGAGAGAGAGAGAGAGAGAGAGAGAGAGAATTTTCGCTTTTCTTATCAACAGCGAGACTGTGTTTACTTACGGCTCAATCCCCTTGCAAAGACTTTGCAAGGGATACAAATATTTCAAGGTATTAAATGCTTTGTGGGATACCAGTCCAGTGGCATTCCACCCGCGACCATTTTACCGACGATTTACAAGAGAAAACAAACACGAAAGGCTTTTCTTTTGAAGATTTATCAACACCATCAAAATGCCTAAAGTTGCATTACCGGCCGGCAGGGAGGAGACATCTAAAGAGGAGGGGGAAGAAAAAGCATTTCTTTCCAACAACGCTGGCATCTGACGCTTTTAAAAACCCCTCGGACTCTCGTCGATTCTCTCTCTCTCTCTCTCTCTCTCTCTCTCTCTCTCTCTCAGGTTTCACAGAATGTATATGTACCCTCTCTCTCCCCTTTCCCTTCTTCTCCTTCTCCTTCTCCTTCACCTTTCCTCCGCTCTAGAAAAATAGAAAAAGAAGGGGTAAAGGTGTGGTGGATCCCTCAGGGCCGACCAACAAAGAGTGTTTCCATGTTGATGCGAGGGGAAACGAGGGGAAAAGGAAACGGCAAAAATGGAGAGGAAGGAGTGGAGGAGGGGAGAGGGGAGAGAGAGGGGAGGGGGTTGTGGGTGTGGGGTGGGAATGGACGACCAAGACGTGACTAATTCCTTATCGTCTTTAACCGCGTCAGGAAATGACGAGAAAATGGACGAAAATTTATCCTCTCACTCCGAGAGGCAGTCGTGTCTGACCGGTGCGCAGGCACATTATTACAAGCTTCTGTCTAACTGTGTACCTATCTACTTGTAATTAAGCGTTCATGTATAGAGAGACAGACACACACACACATATATATATATATATATATATATATATATATATATATATATGTATATATATATATATATACATAAATATATGTCTATATACTTATAAAAATATATTTTGTATATATACATATATATGTGTGTATATAAATATATAATATATACTAATATGTGCCTATATAAATAATAAAAATATATTTTGTAACTGCATATATATGTGTACCTAGCTATATAGAGCCATATGTATTTATACACACATACACACACACACACACAGCAAGAGAGAGACAGACGCACATTCATACCTGCATCCCGCCGGAAGAATTACAAACTGCATCACGCTATTTGCATAAATGGCTGCAAGCAATTCAGGAAGCAGCGTAAACAAACAAACGCGCGTGAATTCATTTAAGACAAAATACTACAATGGTCGCGAAAACGAGCGAAAAAATCACTTAAAAAAAACTTAATGACTAA
>NC_087203.1:110047214-110049714 GCF_015104395.2 Macrobrachium nipponense | reverse complement strand
TATACTAACGTTTTTGTTAAACGTAAAGATGCAATTAATTAAATAATAATAATAAATAAAAATTTAATAATTCAATGCAAATCAACACTTAGTGTGAAAATCCTCACAGGGAAACAAGAACGAGGCGACGCCAAGGAAGTCACACACACAAAAAAAAAAAAAAAAAAAAAAAAAAAAAAAAAAAAAAAAAAAAAAAAAAAAAAAAAAAAAAAAAAAAAAAAAGGAAGGAAGGAAGGAAAAACGGAAGAATCAATGAAAAGGAAGAGCGCAAGGGGAAGATAAAAGCATCACATCCTGAAGGCGTTATAAACCCATTTCGAAAATATGCTTGAGGAGACCGCTCCGTTTAACTATATCTTATGAATAAATCTACTCAAAGAAAATCGCTGCCATTTCTATTCATGAAAAACTATGAGTTAAAGCTCCGGGAGTAAGAATAATGCTGCCCAGGGGGGCGTTGGAAGTAGTGGGTAGGGGGAGGGTGGGGGAAAGTAGGTGAGGGGGATGGGGAAAGGAGTGGGAGGGGAGGGAGAGGAGTGGGAGGTGGAGGGGAGGTAGGGGGATGGGGAAAGGTGTGGGAGGGGGAGGGAGAGGAGTGGGAGGAGAGCATGGGTGGGGGTCTACTTTCCCCCTTCAGCCCAAAGACCTCCACGCCAGCCAACCACGTCAGCCACACACTCTCTCTCTCTCTCTCTCTCTCTCTCTCTCTCTATTCATTCTTCCTTCCTCTCCTCTCAATTTCCTTAAGGATGCCACGGGGACACTATGATACAGAACAATGAAAGGAAATGGAGGGGAGACAGCAGTATGGCACTGAAGCACGGAGTACTGGATGGGGATAAATACATACATACACAAACTCGCGTATTATGTGTATATATATACATATATATAGTATATGTATGTGTGTATATATAAATATATACATATACATATATATAAATAAAATTTGCATGGTAATCAAAGAGGATAACATCTCAAGCGAGGAATACCTAAATAGCATTACCGACAAAATGAAAATAGCACACGGCGAGAACTAGCGTGAATGTTACTAAGAGACAGCTTACGAATCTTTACTGCGCATTAACTACGGTGAGTTACAATTCAGTTAGACGTGATCTTTGACAATAACTATAGATAGATAGAAAAAAATGAGCGTCGACGTGGCCGAGTCATGTAATGGGTTCAGTGTTTAAGAAGTTATGTGGACGTTTTACCAAAGCCAAGGAAAACACAGGCTGTTCAGTTTGGAAAAAAATGCGAAATATTATGAAAAACTTTGCGTTCAATTGTATCAAGGCGTTGAAGAACCGAACGCGAAATATTTTGAAAAATATGAAATGACGGGAGAAAAGTTACATAGGTAAATGGTTAAATTAAGGATGACAGATGAAACTGAAGACTGACGAGAGAATGGAAAATAAAATAGTGATGGCGCATTGAAAATGTTGAAAATGCTTCCAATGATTTCCAGGTATAACTTTATTTTTTTCTTAAAGGATGAACACTGTGAAGTGGTAAGTTACTTTTCCAAATCAACTACTTTAAAGAGAATTTTATTTTGCTTTTGATTAATAATAATAATAATAATAATAATAATAATAATAATAATAATAATAATGATAATAATAATAATAATAATGAAACCTGTCACTCTATCAGAACCTTTCTTGTTATGGAAATATATCATTCAAACACTTTATGACTCACTTAATTCATCTGAGACTGCTAAAGGCATTTAGTGAATGGAAAATTATCCAGCTTACGAGTACATCAGTAAATTAATGCATTCCTCCTTACATGTAATGCATACATGCATTATTATGTAAACAGGCATTCATCAATACACTGACATACATACATACATACATACATACATATGTATATATATATATATAATATATATATATATATATATATATATATATATGAATTTCATATACGTGTGTATATATATATATATATATATTATATATATATATATATATATATATATATGTAGTGTGTGTGTGTGTGTGTGTGTGTGTGTGTGTGTGTGTGTGTGTGTGTGCGCGCATGTATGTATATAATGGTAACAAAATCTAAGAATATAGTAAAAAAATGTTACCAGTAATTCAACGAACCCATCGTCCTATCACTAAAGAGGAAAATAGAAAAAGTAAGAAAACGGGAGAGGAAAAGGAAAGGAGAGTAAAAGTCAGATATAAAAGAATAATTGTTTTTATAGAGAGAGGGACATTGGAGAAGGCGAATGAATAAAGGGAGGTCTAGAGGGAGGGGTGCAGGAGAAGAGAGATAGAGAGATCCGAGAGTGTGGCGGATGCGGAGAGAGTGGAGAGGAGTAGGAGAAGAGTGACACGTGGTGGTCATGATTTTATGATGCAATAATATCCCGTAATGGTTCCGGGACGACGTTGCAAAAATTAGCGCAACAGGTATGAGAGAGAGAGAGAGAGAGAGAGAGAGAGAGAGAGAGAGAGAGAGAGAGAGATAAGAAAAC
>NC_087203.1:110034714-110042214 GCF_015104395.2 Macrobrachium nipponense | reverse complement strand
CTTAGCCAAATAAATATTAAATATACATAGAAATTCAGTAATCTTAATAAATGGTTTCCCACTGCACTAAACTGCTGAGGCCCAACTTGTAATATAATGTATCTGACTGAATTTAAGTAAAGACTTCATCATACGGCATCTATAAAATTTTGGACATTAAAATTTTAGTTAGACTATACAATCGGAGTTTGACTTCCTCGAAGAAGCTCACAGCCTTGAAATGAATACCATTCGCTTAAAAGAAATTAAGTAACATGATTAACAAGAGTGTATTTCCATTAGGGAGCGCCATTTAATCTGAAAAACTTTACAAATGTAACTCTTGAAAGAGGTACAGTACCATAAATGCGCAATTGCGCTGCACAATCGTACATAAATATGCAAATGTTCTTTGAATGTATGTATGTATGTATGTATGTATGTATTGTATGTAAATTATGTATGTATGTATGATCTGGTAATATGTTTATAATATAATCTAATCCTATATATGATATTTATGTAATATTATTATATATATATAACACACACACCCACACACATATATATATATATATATTATATAATATAATTATATATATATATATATGTGTTGTTGTGGTGTGTGTGTTGTGTGTGTGTAAATGTATATAGCCTATATATACACATAATATTATAAATGTATGTGTGTTTGGTTTTGTGCACGACTCCGCCTGAACATACATAGGTATATATACCCTTTCCCGCCGAAAGCAAAACGCGCGCATATAATAATATGATATCACCTATACGGCCCTTAACCCATAACCTACACATTTCATTTATACGCCGAAAGATGAACACATTCATAAATAGCAATCTGCCAACAACTATTTAGGGACGGCTTCGCAGACGGTCCACACTTACAAATGTAAGCAAATAACCCCAGTCATTAGGCAGATAATGAGTCTTAACGAAACTGAGCAAGCATTGAACCCAACGCCGGTGTTTGTGTGCGCAGGCGATTTATCAAAATACGCTCTTTCAATTAGCCATTCATGCCGTTGGCTCGTATCTCGTCCGCCGAGTTAATAGTATTCGCGGGCTCGTTTCTTCACGAGTCTTATTCGCGTATGATGTTTCTTTTCTTTTCGTAAGTGAAACGAGAAAAAAAATAAATAAATAGAAAATAAGAATGATTCGTATACTTGGCGCCATGGTTCTTACACTAGTGATTAGGTTGATATTTTTTTCGTAAATGAAACTAGAAAAAAAATAAATACAATAAAAAATAAGAATGATTCGTATACAGGGCGCCATGGCTATTACACTAGTGATTAGGTTGACTTTTTTCGTAAATGAAACAAAAAAAAAAATAAATAGAAAATAAGAATGATTCGTATACTGGGCGCCATGGTTCTTACACTAGTGATTAGGTTGATTTATGGTTCATCTCTCTCTCTCTCTCTCTCTCTCATTCCTCAATGAACGCGAGGTTTTTTTTCTACCTTCATCGAGTGACGCGACGGCGCTAACCCGCGCTTATTTCACATTCGAATTTACAATTACGCTAAAGACCCGAAAATTCTGAGGCTTCCTGGACCTCTCCCAACTAGAAAATAATAAAACGCACCTCCGTGAAAAAGAGGCGTCGGCAGATCGTCGCATTTAAACGCGTCCTCATTTCCCTATTACGCTGTTTAATAAAATGTCGATTTCATTTCAAACAGAATACGCACGATGATTTCTCATGACGATGTAAAATTTTTTTAATTTTCTTTAGGAAAAAAAGTATGGCTATGAGAGAGAGAGAGAGAGAGAGAGAGAGAGAGAGAGAGAGAGAGAGAGAGAGAGAGAGAGAGAGAGAGAGAAAGCAGCGGCCGGTGGGAGCGCTATATCCTAGGTTAGCAAATGGTCTCGTTTGAGAAATAAAAGCAAAAAAAAAAAATTGAACATTTCTACGGCATAGCCAAATGTGCATGCACTTATCTGAGGAAGGAGAGAGAGAGAGAGAGAGAGAGAGAGAGAGAGAGAGAGAGAGAGACCTGGGTCCTCGTTGTTTCCAGAGGAATAGCAGGGAAACCGTTGGGAAGTATGAGTGAGTCTGGTGGCGGAATCAAGGTAAAAACGTGTTTAACCGCTAACATTTGCATATTTACGATTATGCTAATCTGCGGTGGCCGTAAGCGGCCGGGCAGCGGCCTACGGGAAAGGATAGAGAAATAAAAATAAAAGTGTAAAAAAAAATAAAAATAAAAAAAAGGACTACTCATGCCCATAGGCACCATTACGCCATTAGCATGCACACACAGCCCTTAAAAGCAGGAGAATATTTTAGGATATTTTTTCCGCCAACTTTCCAATTTTATTGCACCGGATTTTCACTTTAGATG
This sequence comes from Macrobrachium nipponense, assembly GCF_015104395.2. Classification (NCBI taxonomy): domain Eukaryota; kingdom Metazoa; phylum Arthropoda; class Malacostraca; order Decapoda; family Palaemonidae; genus Macrobrachium; species Macrobrachium nipponense. The sequence goes on along the minus strand of NC_087203.1, from coordinate 110,039,863 downwards.
CTACTACACCTTTGAGGGCCACAGTTCAACCTAAGACGCTCCCAGGGAAGGACAACAAGTGTGGATTAACAAGTGCTTATTTTAGAAAAAAATATTAAGAAAATTAACAAGTGCCCAAGGCGAGAAAATTTCATATCAGTTATTTCGTACAAGTTCCCGCCTGGGATGTGAATATTTCATTGGCGTTTAATGCAAGTTCCCGCCTAAGGTGCGAATATTCGATATACTCTTTTTCATACAAGTTCCGGGCTAAGGTGTGAATATTTGATGTAATTTATTTCATACAAGTTCACAAGGCGTGAATATTTCATTGACATCACTTACACAAGTTCCCGAGGTGTGAATATTAAAAGTGATTACATACAAGTTCGCGACGATCTAATACTCTGAATTAACGTAATGCAATTATCCAATACACCCGCCATAACCGTGGTAAATAGGAGCCGTTTAAAAGGTAGCTCTCAGACGTTGATACGACTATCAAATTTTAAACACAAGTGTTCGCGAATGTTTATAGAGCTGATGATGTTCTCGTAAAGTGAGTGCTATGAACATTACGGCGACTCCTGCCAGGAAATTTCTCAATAATCATAAACGTCCGCGGAGGTGAGTCATTTTTTTCCCCAATTGCTCTGAATTATTCTCAATAATCATAAACGTCCGCGGAGGTGAGTCATTTTTTTCCCCAATTGCTCTGAATTATTCTCAGTCAATGTGACGCGAAACTTTGCACACTGGTCAATGCATATACATGTATATTAAACTGATAAAGAGTAAAATTGATAATTATAAAGGAGAAAAAATGAGTGGTATTTTATGAAGGAAAATTATTTGTATATTATTTGAAAATACCAGGAATCGAATAGACGTGACTTGTGAAAATTCGATGTTGTTTTCGGCTTGAAAATGATTCAAGGATATCGAAATAATTAGCTGATTATTATAACTATTGAAACTATAGTGAACATGTTATTTTTAATAAATAAACATTCCATCTTACATAACACAAGAAATTGTATACTTATATGCGATGAAACGTTGGTGTCTTGCGAGGCTTGGCAAACACAAAAGGTAAAATTTTTAAATATTTAATTTAAAAATTTGTGCATTTAACGTAAAATTTTTCATCTTAATTTTATAAGTACATTTCCGCCATATGAAAAATATGTAAATATTTCACTTACAAATTAGAGTATTTCACTCAAAAATTGTTCCTCTTAATTCATATGTACATTACCGCCATATGAAAAAAAAATATATATATATACATATATAGGAGGCAGAACCTGAACGAAAATGGTTTTATAAAAGTACGACAAATCTGCACTTGAGGGCAAAAGCGGAAATTTTTATTTTCCTTCCGAGCAGAGAAAATAAATGAAGGCACCGCGAAGCGAAGTTGAAGCGTCCCAAAGGGCTTACCTGTGGAGGAAGGCAAACACGAGAGAAGAAGGGGGTGGTGTATTTTTCCACCATGGACACCGGGGAGGGGATACCCACCCCCGTCGGCTGCCGGGTAGGAGTATATTCGTCTAAGGCTTCACCTAGCGACCCCCCGAATTCGTTTCCGAGTGCCACATGAGACGGGACAACAACAACAGCAGCAGTCTCTCGTTTAGTGCCAGGGGGGGCAGCAAGCAAGGAGGAGGATTATAGAGTGTCTGGTATGGAAGGGGCACCACCGACAGACAGCACCAAGGAACAGTTGGGGGAGATCTGAGTATAGGTCGCCGACGGTCCCTCTCATGGCTGCTTGTCGTCGTACCTTGGCCAGTCCATTGCCACTGCCTGTAGGCACGCACGCCTCCCTCCTCCTCATGGCATTCCGAATATTCGCCTTTTCCCCACGTTTCCACTCACTCACGAGAGAGAGAGGGGCGGCGGCGGCGGTGAGGAGGAGAGGGAAACATGGAATAAATCGCCACAACAAATGGAGAGACGCTCCTCGGGTTCTCCCGCACCACGCTGCAAAACGCACACTCCCGCCATCTGTCCGCTGGCCGCCGAACTAAAATAATGAAATATTAAAGTGAGGCTTTTATTGCGTATGCATTATGCGTTGATCTCGCATTGGGGGGGCAGGGGGAAAGGAAGGATCGTTCATCGGGGGTGATTGGGTCTTAATGACGACATCGAGAAGCGACGATACGATCACTTTAGAAACAAATGTTTCGGAGGGGGGAGGGGGCCGAGTCTTCGCGAAAGAACCAACGCCCTCGCTGCTGCTTGGTGTCGCAAAACGCCAAGTTCAAATGCTGATTGATGACGGCGGAATCAAGGTGCGTGGGCGTACCCGAACTGACCCCTGCCCTCCCCCCCTTCCCCTCCCACTCGCACTTGCTGCCCTTACCACTGTGCACATACCAAAGCCAATGCTTGCCTTAGTTAAGCCAGACGAAGGCTTCTGAATATAATCCTACGAAGGTCATCAAATAAAGAGCTGAATTTATTCTCACAATTGCCTAATTTATTGCCTCTTTATTTTCTACCAAAGACAGGCCATTGAACGACAAGACGGGATTAATTATATGTGTTTGCGAAAATAAATGACAGGATATAGATAAACTTGATTTCGGAGTATTTTAAAAGCCTAAATAAAAAGCAAAGAAATTCCAGGTTTAGAATACATATAAAATCCTTACTGTGAATTATTCAAATCATAAATGACTTCAACTATTACTATCACGAAGCAGACATACCATGAAAAACAAAAATTATCACAAATAAATTGATACAAATACATAAAAAATACAGGCACAGGATTAAGGATGAATATAATTATATTATGGAGTATAATTATATTATGGAGTATAATTATATTATGGAGTTCTTTCTTCACTTTTAAAGAATCTTTTTCTACTAAAAAAAATTCAGCATGGAAACATTCTGAGAAAAAGAAATTTGAACTGTATCAAACCTCTGTCAGTGAATAAAACATATTTTATACCTAGATGTATTTAAATATATGAAATGACTCCACGTTTACTTACAAGCGCACTTACACATACAAATAATAGATATAAATAATTATGCACATAATATTACTATAATATATATTTATATATATATATTATATATATATATATATATTTTGTATATATATATATCTATATATATATATTATATATATATATATATATATATATATATATATATATATATATATATATATATATATATATATATATATATATATTATATAATATAATAATATATATATATATATATATATATATATATATATATATATATATATATATATATATTGCATGTGTACATAACTGTATCTGTAGAACAAGAATATAATTAAATAAATAAGTTTGTACAACAGCACTTTTATAATCATCATAGGACAACAAGCAAATGGAAGTAAATATACATAGCATATAAAATTTATTGAAACAAACCCTAGCATTAACATTTCTGTGAAACATGAAAAATACTTTCATTTTAAAACGAAACAAATAAAAATGGAACCGCATTGAATTCGTCGTAAAGTTAAGAATATAGTGAATTAATAATGTTGAAATAAATTTTAGTGAAATTGTTTTTCTAATAAGTATCACGACATTAGAAAATTTAAGGGACCTACACACACATACACATACACACACGCACACACACACACACACCCGCACACACACACACACACACACCACACACATATATATATATATATATATATATATATATATATATATATATATATATATATATATATACTTAAACCCTTAGACATTGTAGCGCAAGATATGACTTGAACCATACCTATAATACTTACTGCCAGTTTTCGGTAAATTGCATGAAATAACATAAAGTAATATTCAAGTTATCATCTTCTCAAAATAACAACAGCTCAACAAGTAATAAAAACACCGCCATTAGTGACACTGGTGATAAGATCAGATAAAATAAATGTAACAAAAATAGCAAATTCTTGTAGAAGAGAATAAGTCAAATATCACGAAGAATAACATAAATAAAAAATAAAATATTAGAATTTTATGGTGCTTAAAATGTTTTAATATTTATCTTTTTATAACTTATTTAATCGTTTTAGTAATAATTGTCGGATAGCACAAATTATTGCGATATAAGTATACACAGACGCAAAAAGAAATTCCAGAATATAACGGAAAAATTGTTAACTTATAATAATAATAATAATAATAATCAATAACTAATAATAATAATAATAATAATAATAATAATAATAATAATAATAATAATAATAATTTGTCAAGTTGATGTTGATAACATAATTAAAATTTCAATATTTTTAAAAAAACATTCACTAAAAATTATACTTCTCGGTTTCCCTGTTTGTGAACATCGGGCCGATGATGATAATAATAATAATAATAATGAATAATAATAATAACAATAATAATACTAACAATTGGTTTTCTTAAAATTAAATCTATAATCTGATTATCACAGCAATCATTGTATCGAGTCAGCCAGAATAATAATAATAATAATAATTAATAATAATAATAATAATAATAATAATAATAATAATAATAATAACTGGCTTCGCTATATGTCATCTTAAACCATTTAATATCGGAGCAACAATTTTTTAAACGATAATAAAAATAATAATACAAGTAATATTAATATAAATAATGAATCATTGTTCATAATGATTTCTGAGTCATATACTAATATAAATAATAGCAACAATAACGGCAATATCTAATAACAATTAATCAGTGCCTTCGGAACAATTGTTTCAATGGACTATTACTTGATAAACATTATTATTATTAATATTAGTATTATTATTATTATTATTGACTATTACTTGTCAATATTACAGTCTCGTTACAAGGGGTTCCAACTTAGTCCCACTATTACTATTATTATTATTATTATTATTATTATTATCTGTTTAGTTCGTCCTTTAGGCAATATTCTTTTCATTTTTCGTTCTATGTAAACATTGACAAGACGTTCATCGCTATTCTTATTAATATATGAACGATGATTAATTCCAACTCTACAATGAATGAAATAATGAAATACAAAAATCCATCCTGTTTATATGGACGTAATTAATTTCTTATGTGAATTTACGCATATGCTAGAAGTAATTACATATGAAACGAAGAAAAGCAACCCTTCAGCAAATGCACATGCAAAAAAT
>NC_087203.1:110027214-110032214 GCF_015104395.2 Macrobrachium nipponense | reverse complement strand
TCTCTCTCTCTCTCTCTCTCTCTCTCTCTCTCTCTCTTATGTTTTCCTATACTTTAGACAATCTCTTTATATTGTGCTATATTTTACTTTCTTTTCTCCTTTACAATGCTCTCTCTCTCTCTCTCTCTCTCTCTCTCTCTCTCTCTCTCTCTCTCTTATGTTTTGCTACATTGCTATATTGTACTCTCTTTCTCTCCTTCTTTACATTGCTCTCTCTCTCTCTCTTATATTTTGCTTCATTGCTATATTGTACTCCTCTTTCTCTCCTTTACATTGCTCCTCTCATCTCTCTATTTCTTAGTTTTGACTACATTGCTATAATTGTACTTCTCGCTATACTCTCTCTCTCTTCTCTCTCTCGATCTCTCTCTCCCCTTTTACATTGCACATTTTCTCTTTCTCATCTCTCTCTCTCTTCATATATATCTTATATATATATATATATATATATATATATATATATATATATATATATATATATATATATATTCCACTATGTTTTACCACCACCATTACTACTACACTATTGTTCCTGATGACGAATCAAATATTACTATCATTATGATGAAGATAATAACATATTTTTGATGCAGATGTATTATACTAACATTATTTTGGATGAAGATGCTTTTATTATTACTATCATATACTATTATTTTTGCTACTATCATCTTAATCACTATAAACATTAAAACTTTTACTTTTAGCTTAGGAATACTTAAGGATACCTCCTTCTGTCAATCATCTATGTGGATAAGTCATACTCTTAATAATAAGGTTTAACAAAAGCACAGTTTTGTCAGTCAGGAGAATTCAGGCATTCCTATGAATTTGGAGTGGCAAAAAACACAATAGCTATTTTCTTATCTGAAACGTTATTTGGATCGTGTGTATATTCTCTCTCTCTCTCTCTCTCTCTCTCTCTCTTTGATGATTCACGTCTCATCAAAATGAAGAAAAAACAGAAATTCACTTTAAAGAAACGGTGTCCTGTGAAACTTTATTTTGTTGGTGTATATTGTTCCTCGGCTCTCTCTCTCTCTCTCTCTCTCTCTCTCTCTCTCTCTCTCTCTCTCTTCTCTGGTAATTCACGTCTCATCGGAATGAAGAAAAAAAAATTTACTTTAAAGAAACGGTGTCCTGTGAAACGTTATTTGGATCGTGTGTATATTTTCTCTCTCTCTCTCTCTCTCTCTCTCTCTCTCTCTCTCTCTCGATCTCTCTCTCTCTCTCTCTCTCTCGCGATTCATGTCTAATCAAAAACTATATATAAACAAAACTGACTTCAAAAACAAAAATTCCATTGGAAGAAATGGCGAAGTCAACTGAGCCCTGACAACTTCGAAATCAAGAGCTTCGGAAAGTTTTACGAGAGAAACACAAGGAAACGAAATCATACAAATGCCCGCCGGAGGGACACCCCCCCCACCCCCCTTCGAATGAAACCCTGGGAGAAACGGCCGAAACATTATGGGACGCCATCCAAAGAAATAAGAAATAGAAAAAAAGAAAAAAAAACCGGAGAATGAAAATAGGAAGACAGGGGAAACTTTATTAATTTGGAAGTTGTGAAGATGGCACCGAATGGCCGAATAAATGGCTCTATAGCAATGATGATATTGCGCCCGGGGATAAAAGAAGGTGATTTAGGTTAAAAGTCATCTCTCTCTCTCTCTCTCTTTCCTTTTTTTGTTTTCTTAGGCCCAACGATTCCAGTTCAAAATTCACTTCGTTATGGCCAATAGTAATATTTCCTGGACTGGAAAAAGAGGACGCAAAAGAACCTTACAAATTGATTAATTTTTTTTTATTACCGTCCGCGGAGAAGGACATTTAATAAATGAACAAACCAGCAGAGACGCTCTCTCTCTCTCTCTCTCTCTCTCTCTCTCTCTCTCTCTCTCTCTCTCTACTGCGCGCGCAACCATACATATATACAAACACACACACACACACGTGTGTGTGTGTGTGTTTAAGTGTGTTATTTGTTTCTTTACTTGTAATTGATAAAGCTTTAAAATTCGATTTTTTTTTCTCACCGCCTGTAAAGAGCCTAGAGATACGTTAGAGTATTAACACGAATATTTGACAAAATTGTACATTATATATATATATATATATATATATATATATATATATATATATATATATATAATATATATTCCTTTTCACAAAGACTCTATTTCAGGGCATTAACCCCCAAGTTATCGACTTCTAGGTCAAAATTTTAATATAATGAGTTTCCCACCCTTACATTGTCCATGAATCCGTGGAACCGGAGCAACTCTATTGCACAATTTCATAGTTTTTTTGCATAAACACAGGACATATCTTCGTCACAGTGGTCCATTGATCCATCCTCACACAAACCCCATCCCCCACCCTCTCAAAAAAAAAAAAAAAAAAAAAAAAAAAAAAAAAAAATTAGGCCAAAATATTACTGTATAGGTTTTGTAATTCTACCTCTTACCATTTTGTAATTTTTTTCTAATTGGGCAATTGTAATTAGACCCAACCTAAGAATTACGTCAGTTTCCATCGATGGTCTGCCTCATGACATTACAGTTTCCATCGCAGTATATTAAAAATGATTATAAAAACCTCATAAGTATCTAAATATAAAATACTGTCCCCCTACCAACGCACTGCCACTAGTCAGCAATGCTTTGGTCCCCTTCCCCTCCCACCACCCACCCACCCACTCTCTCCTACCCTCCTCCTCCCTCCTCCTCCTCCTCCTCCTCCCACTTCATAATTGTATATATTCCTTTCACCAACATATCATCCTCCATTCTCATTGCTAGAACTCCCTTCCATAAAAAAGAGCTGACTAATGAAATCCTTAATATATTCTTACATGTTATTCTTACAAACCTTTTCGAGAGATCTCGCTACCTTCATTCCTTCCTTCACACACACACACACACACACTATATATATATATATATAATATATATATTATATATATATATTATATATATGTGTGTGTGTGTGTGTGTAAATAAATTAAATCTCTGTTAAAACAGGATACGTCTCAAGTAGTGAAGGCCCATTAAAATACTCTGGTATAAAGCTAAGGGTGGAAGTTAGTCCACGAAATATAGTCCCTTTGTTTTAAAACCAGAGTGTTTCTAATGGGTCTTTTTATACTATATATATATATATATATCTATATATATTAAATATATATATATATATCAATATATATATATATATATATATATATATATTCATATCTCTAGATATATTTGTGTATACACACACACACACACACACACACATATATATTATTATATATATTACTATATTATGTTATAATATATCTATTATTTAATATATAATGTGGTGTGTTGTGTGTGGTGGTGTGTGTGTGTGTGTGGTGTGTGTGTGTCCCTGACTGAGGAATAAAAACCAGACGATATAAGAAAAAATACATATACCTCATAAAAAAAAAAAACCATGCTGAATTGGCACAGCATGGTGCATCATTTGCATGGGGAAAAGGCATGTCTCGTATGACCAAGCATGTACTTGAATATGTCAATAATAATTGTAATGAATATATTACGTCGGAGGAAGATGGCACTTGGGCATCCAGCCCTCTCGTTCTTCGTTCATACCAACAACCACTCAGCCTAAGATTCTTCATCAGCTTGAATGATCACAAAAGGTCAATGTTTTCATTCCTAACCCGAGAAAGGGAATGTCATTGTGAAATAACGACTTCTCAACCCATCGTTTCGTAGTATCTACTGGAGGTCGTATTTGCATTTGGTATATCCAAAGTTTCCGATGTCTTTTGAAATTATGATGAGAATTAGAATGTTTGACAGGTGAGGGTTAAGAGTGGTCACCTGAACTGTACATTCTCAGGAATAATAATAATAATAATAATGGATAATAGTATAATAAATAATAATAAAAGATCCCTCTTTAAGGGCAATATTACTTTAAAAAATTGCTATTTCAGCAGCATTCGCCTTGTAGAGAGTATTCTCAGTGATAATAATAATAATATAATAATAATAAAGGAGTCCCTCTTTTAGGGCAGTGTTATTAAAAACAATTGCTTTTTCAGTAGCATTGTAGAGAGTCTTCTCTGTTCTTGGAACAGCAATTATTTTCAATAATAATAATAATAATAATAATAATAATAATAATAATAATAATAATAATAATAATAATAATAATAATAATAATGGGTATAACTCTCATTACGAGAGCACAAGTAATGTTCTTTAATGTCACCGTAATATACTGATAGTAGCATGGTAAAATTTGATAAAACTATATAAATCTTTCGAACCCTACCCTCTGGGTTCATTTTCAGTCGAAACTTTGATATAGTTTTAGGAATTTTACGCTGTACCAACGTATATTAACGCTGGACCCCTAAAGAACAACAACCCCACACTATAAATACCACCCAGTCGAAGTTGGAGGACTTTGATAGAGCAACACAATAATAATAATAATAATAATGAATAATAATAATAATAATAATAATAATAATAAAATGTGGAATAAACCAAGGTAGGAAATCTTACTCCTTTCTGAAGCCAAGAGACCCCAAGGTAATCAACCTCCTAACAAAACTATTCCCAATACTCTACTTTAGAACCTAAACAACAAATTGAAAGGGTAAACCCACAATACAGCATCTAATTAATTCGCCACACCGCTCCGTGAAACCCAGCGCCCACTGTCGTTATTTGTCTGAGCAATTACTCTGGCCGACGCAGTAAAAATGACCATACGCCCATGGGCCAAGAAGGTGAGTGTCAGTGAGGCAGCCCGAGGATCTGGAGTCACACAAGGCGAGCGATTGTCTCTCTCTCTCTCTCTTTCTCTCTCTCTCTCGGGGCAGACTGCGTTCCTTTATCAAGCACTTAAGCCTTGTCATAATAAACACCGAGGAATGGCAATGCATTCACTTATGATGTAATCAAAGTGTACGGCACTCGAGTCTAGATTGAAGAAAAACAACACTGACCCCAGGG
>NC_087203.1:109997214-110024714 GCF_015104395.2 Macrobrachium nipponense | reverse complement strand
GCTGCTGGTGTTGCTTCTGCTGCCCAGCGCAATGATGATGACAGCACGGCCGAGGAGATGGCTGGGCTTTAATTCTGTGATTTTCCACCTTTTATGTATTTTTATCTTTTATCCCTTTCTCAAAAAATAAATGAATAATAAATAAATAAAAAATAAAAGCTGCATGGTAAAGATTGTTATTATTATTATTATTATTATTATTATTATTATTATTATTATTATTATTATTATTATTATATTGAATGGTATAAAATTGTCAACGTCCTGGAAAACATTCCAGGATTGAAGAACATCTCAAGTAATTAATTATTCTTTTATCGTTGCCCATGAGTTTTTGTGTCAGTCTCATATCTATCTTATCTATTCTATCTTATCCATATATATAATATATATATATATATATAATTATATATATATATATATTATATTAAAAAATTGTAATTGTATGCAAAATATTAAAACATGATATATATATATATATATATATATATATATATATATATATATATATATCGATATATATATCATAAGTTAACCTACGGCAGGCCACTACACAAACACACAGCTAATTCTGTCACCATTTTATACGCGGGGCTATATTCTCGGACAGGACTGACGTGCCAACTGGCATCGCAGGAGGGCGTCTTCCACTTCGCCATCTTCTTCCTCTTCTGTCTCTCTTCTCATATCTGAGTTCTTTCTTTTCACTTCTAATCGTTGTTCTATTATCTATCTCATTTAACCGTTCTTCTTCGTGACTTCTTAAGTAAAAGCAATTGTTCTTTTACAAGTTTTTCTTAAGAACAGTGTCGTTATGGTATATAACTGGCATACAATAGTGATCTTAATGGGATTAATTGTATAGTATAATGAAGAGTAACAGAAGGTAGGAGGATTTCTAAACGACATCAGTGCTAAATCCCCAGTGAATCCTGCCCGTTGCTACGAAAGATAAATAACTAGCCCACTCATTCATTCCTTTTCTGCTATACAAAGGAACAGTCATTTCTAAGAGACCATCGGTATTAAATTCCCTGTCAATCTTTCGTTATCTCGTTCATTTATTCGTCATCCCCTTTCAATGTATTTTTCAATAAGAAGATACCTGAAGAACTTACATGCAGCCAGTGCATATACAATACAAGCCCCAAAAAAAGGCCATTTAGCAGGTCAGGCCATCAAAATGATGCGATCTTGATCATCCTGTGTCTAAGCATTTACATTTTTGAGGAAGGATTCGTTGAATTTTCTGCCATTACTTTTTAAGTCGACGCTGCCTTTATCACTTCCAGGTTTATAACTTCGTACCTAAGGAGCAAGGAACACAAAGGGCAGGAGGGAGCCGAGGGGCATGAGGAGCCGCCTGCAGAGGAGATCAAGCAAGGTAATCTGTCTAGTATATTCTTTGGAAACTGTTGCTTAAAATGAGCGTCTTTGCTCGCTCCTCTTAAGGGGCCGCGCCCCCGCTGGAATTAATGTGTCTTATTATGCATGGAAAGATAAACAGAATTTTTTCTTTTTTTAAAGTTGGTAAAAACGTTAATCAGCTACTTTGTGTAATTGTACCGCATTGCTTTGTTTTAATTCAATGTCGGCGTTTAGAATCACCTAGATATGTTTACTCGAAGGTTCAAGACACTTCAGGTTATTTAAAACAAATCCAAGCATGTAACCTATTATAAAATGCATGTTTTTATTGGTGATTCGGTGTACTAGAAAAACAAAAGCATGTTATATTTTATAGCAAATTAATGTATATACAGTAGTATGCTTGATATTATCATAGTTCGTACAATTCAGAGTGTAACTTAATTCGAATTTAATCTATTCTTTTTTTCACAATATTTTCTGCATGTTAATTCAAAAAATACAGTGTGGTTAAAACTGTACATGATAAAGTATAAGGTTTAAAGAAAGCTATTATGGGATGAGGGAAACCATTTTTTGCAAGCAATGTAAAACTTTAAAAAAAATCCTTATGAAAATCATAAGACAAAAATCTGCATCGGTAAAAAAAAAAAAACTACAAAAACAGCAGTGACGATACTGCAAAAAAAAAAAAAAAAAAAGGAAAATATGTAGAGCCTCAGCGAATTTATTAAGATTGGCCATGGCAAGTACAACATAATTGGCGAACGCACCTATAAAAAGAAACAGGTACAAGGAAGGTACAGAGAATTAAGCAGAGCACGGAGCATAAAATTGCCTGTAAAGAAGTTAAAGAGACATTGGGAAGTGTTTTTGCAGCGTGGGATAAGTGTGAAGTGTTGCACTAATTAAAAGAGATCCCTCTAATTAAGACTCGCTGCCAATCTAAGCGCAGCAGACGGGGATATGACAGATGTACTTGTTATGATGAGAGGCGCTGAGCCTGTTGGTCCTCTCAAATGCAAGCTCCTGCAACTGCACAGAAGTGCAGGTGCAACCCCTCTCGTATTATTGCGTCCATAAATTATGAAAATGTGGCTGGGGCTTAATGCGCATGAAATGACTAGCAGCTATATATATTAATTTCCAACCTTTAAACAGCAATTTGCTTGCTAACGTGCCATAAGCCATGCAAACTGAAATTTGCAACCATATCAGGCGAATGTAAAATGAGCAATGCCATGCAATAAAAAGAAGTTTATTGCCGGTTATTAAAGCGGTCATAAGATGAATATAAAATACGTTTCCTTGCTATATTTTCCACGTTTGTGACGTCACCGGTTTTCGGCAAAAAAGAAAAAAAGAAAAAGAAAAAATGGAAGAATGGATATTAAAACGAAATAAAACTCACTTAGAGTAATCTGATATTTGATGATTTAAATCTCGTTATTAGAGTACTTACGAGACTCTTTAGAGAAGAGACTTTTTATTTAAATTTTCTTAAATTTCTTTTTAAGAAAGGTGATGATTTTATGTCTGTTTAATTAATCGACATAAAAATACTGCTAATAATATCAACCTAATACAAAGTGCCTAAAGCATACATAAGGCATAAATAATAATTTTTTTTTAATTTATATTTAATTGCCTTCATTTGCCAGTTGATATGAGATGAGGCCGGCTTTCAATCAGCACGGGCTCTTGCCTAATACAACTGTGACACGGCGCTGAAAGAGGACATGCGGTCTGATGTGGACCTCTCGACGCTATCGAGCCAAGAATGAACATTTTATATGTTATTACTAATAGCACACTTATCATCTTGCTACTGTCTCAACTACCAGTTGTTTCTTGTAATGCAACTGAATAGCTTCTTGCAATGACTTTTTTTTTTTTATTCACTTGAATTGAATTTAATATGTACTCTTTCAGGGGTCCGCCTTTCCGGTATTTTTTCGATCTTTTTGAAAACGATTTCATTTCTAGGACGGTTATCGAATTTTCGGTCATGGTATTAAATTACAAGTTTTCAAAGCAGGGGAATCATAGTATTGTCAATAAGTATTTACTCAAGACCTAAAACTGTGCAAGTCTTTGTTAAATCACTACGAAAAAAATAAACAACATAACTCAAAAACATGCCACCGTCCTTTTATGTTTCTCTTCTATAATATTTACTCATTTTCTAAGCTAGTGGCGTTTTCTTTACGTTCTACCCCACTGGTAATTGGTTACTTTAGTCTCTGTTAATGACTGATGTGTTATTGATTATGTACGTTAATTGATTGCTTCAGTAGAGAAGCTGACTCATACTGGGAGACTATAAACTGTTCGAGTCTTGGCCTGCTTTGTACGAATAATGCAGTTTTGCTGCATAAATCGGTGATTCAATAAGTCAATTTATAATACAGGAGATCTAAAAAATTATTTAATCCAGTGGTGTCATTTCCTTTAATAACAAGCTGCACCAGGAAGAAACTCAAAAGAATCGTGTTTTTCAACACATACTTACCCAGACACACACACACACACACACACACACACACACACACACACACATATATATATATTATATATATATATATATATATAAACAACTGTAAAGGGAAAGAAGATGTTGATAACATTAAAACGTTTGCTGTCTTGTATTTTTATGAAATGATTAATTAAACCCTTAACAGAAAAACACTATTATTGTCCACAATATTCTATCAGACCTCAGGAATTCTGCCAAACAAAGGACGGGAGAGAGAGAGAGAGAGAGAGAGAGAGAGAGAGAGAGAGAGAGAGAGAGAGAGAGAGAGAAGCCAGCCGACAATGAATCAGAGGAAACAAGTTCGGCTGTCCCTAAATTCAAGTATCTGATACCCACGACGTGTTAAGTAATTCCAAGTATTCTTTAAACTATGCGGCTTTTAATCCCATCAGTGTGGTTCCCTGAAAAGAAAGAAGGGCGAGAAAAAGAAAGGAATGAGGGGGAAAGGGGGGAGGTGGGGGACGGGAGGGTTCTGATGGTGAAGAGAAAATGAGATAAAACACGAAGAGGATTTTTTATTTTTTATTTTTTTATTTTTAGGAATTGGCTCACTCAACCGTTCTTTTTCCATACCCAAATTATCCAAAGCCCTTATACCCCATTTCACATGCCCCCCCTAAAGCCTTTCTCCCAAAACATGGTGGCCCCAGGAGGGTCTCCTGTTTCAAAATAACATTCTTCTTAACAGGCTCCCTTAGGATTTGGTAAGGAAGCCTTACACTCTGGATGTGAGTTTCTTTTTGTTCAAGAAGTTACTGATTATCACATACTTCAGATGCCAATAACAGTATGGCTGATTTCTAACAACAAACAAGTTTCTTCGGCGCAATCGAATTTTATGCATGAGCCGAGGCCCCTGAAGCTTTCAGTAGTGGCCTGTTCTATAGCGCTGCCAGACGCACGATCATGACTAAATTCAACCTTAAATAAAATCAAAACTACTGTGGTTAGAGGGCTGTAATTTGGTATGTTTGATGACTGGAGGGTAGATGATCGACATACCAATTTGCAGCCCTCTAGCCTCCGCCACGGTAGTTTTCTTTTATACAGAAAGCTAAAAATAACGAGAAATGAAATGACATTTATATAAGAGCTTTCTTACGTAAATACCGGAATCACATCCAATAACCCCGTGAGAGGTGTAACTGAAATCGGCTGTTTTCGATAAATGGCTTAAGTCGAAGCCAAATTGAAAAGAGATTAAACTTAATGAGCGCTCTGATAAAAATCTTAAGAGACCGTGATAAAATGTAAGAATTTCTGGTGGTGGGAGACAGAATGTGTTCCACCAGAGCCGTTCACCTTCAACCTCTCTCTCTCTCTCTCTCTCTCTCTCTCTCTCTCTCTCTCTCTCTCTCTCTCTGAGCTAACACTTCTACCTCTTGCCAGTTGTTTACTTACTTAAATAAAAATGGCTGCACCTTAAACAGAACCGCGCGTGAGAATTCAATAAAACCAAATATTTAATATTATTATCTTCCCCTTAAAAAATTACGAAACCACAAGAATTCTCTCTCTCTCTCTCTCTCTCTCTCTCTCTCTCTCTCTCTCTCTCTCTCTCTCTCTGTGAGCTAACACTTTCATCTCTCGTCGTCAGGTATTTGCTTTCTTAAATAGGTAAATCTGTACCTTAAACAGAATCAGTTGTGTGAATAAGACTAAAATAATTAATTAATCATATCTCGCCATTTCTTCTCCTTAAAAAAAAAGTGGAGAGAACCACAGGATGAGGTCTTTGTAAACATTGGCAGACACCGGGTGAATCAGCCTTTCGAGCCCAAAGAGAACTCTGATTACTAATGTTCTTGAAATGTGATTTAAAGTGCCAAGGTTCTCGTTCTTAGGGAATGCCTTTAGCTATGCTACTTATTCGAGCCCAAGACTCTCTCTCAATTCTTGTCACCCAAGTCGTCAATTTTTTTTTTTTTTTTTTTACTTTGGTCAGGAGGTTGTAAGAACTTAATTTGCAGGACGGTGACGAAGCTCAACAATTTGATCACAATTTTAAATATTATTATTATTATTATTATTATTGTTTTTTTTTTTTTTTTTTTTTGTTTTTTTTTTTTTTTTTGCTCTATCACAGTCCTCCAATTCGACTGGGTGGTATTTATGTGTGTTCCGGGTTGTTTCCGGGCTTGCATGCCTGCCTCCTTAGGAAGTCCATCACTTTTCTTACTATGTGTGCCGTTTCTAGGATCCACACTCTTCTGCATTAGTCCTGGAGCTACTTCAGCCTCTAGTTTTTCTAGATTCCTTTTCAGGGATCTTGGGATCGTGCCTAGTGCTCCTATGATTATGGGTACGATTTCCACTGGCATATCCCATATCCTTCTTATTTCTATTTTCAGATCTTGATACTTATCCATTTTTTCCCTCTCTTTCTCTTCAACTCTGGTGTCCCATGGTATTGCGACATCAATGAGTGATACTTTCTTCTTGACTTTGTCAATCAACGTCACGTCTGGTCTGTTTGCACGTATCACCCTATCCGTTCTGATACCATAGTCCAGAGGATCTTTGCCTGATCGTTTTCTATCACTCCTTCAGGTTGGTGCTCGTACCACTTATTACTGCAAGGTAGGTGATGTTTCTTGCACAGGCTCCAGTGGAGGGCTTTTGCCACTGAATCATGCCTCTTTTTGTACTGGTTCTGTGCAAGTGCCGGGCATTCGCTTGCTATGTGGTTTATGGTTTCATTTTTCGTATTGCACTTCCTACATATGGGAGAGATGTTATTTCCGTCTATCGTTCTTTGGACATATCTGGTTCTTAGGGCCTGATCTTGTGCCGCTGTTATCATTCCTTCAGTTTCCTTCTTTAGCTCTCCCCTCTGTAGCCATTGCCAATTGTCATCGCTGGCTAGTTCTTAGTCTGTCTCATGTATTGTCCGTGCATTGGTTTGTTGTGCCATCCTCTGTTCTGTCTGTCTTTCTCCTGTCTCTGTATATTTCTGGGTCTTCTCTATTTTATTAGTCCTTCTTCCACATGCACTCTTGAGCCACTCATCTTCACTGGTTTTCAGTATTGCCCCAGTGCTCTGTTTTCGAATGTTGACGCAGTCCTCTATACTTAGTAGTCCTCTCCCTCCTTCCTTTCGTGTTATGTATAGTCTGTCCGTATTTGCTCTTGGGTGTAGTGCTTTTGTGTATTGTCATATGTTTCCTGGTTTTCTGATCTATGCTGCGGAGTTCTGCCTTCGTCCATTCCACTATTCCTGCGCTGTATCTGATTACTGGCACTGCCCATGTGTTTATGGCTTTTATCATATTTCCTCCATTGAGTTTTGACTTTGAGTATCGCCTTGAGGTCTCTGCATATATTTCTTTCCTGGTCGTGTCCTTCATGTCTTGGTGTTTTTTTATATCCCCTCCTTCCATTATTCCCAGGTATTTGTATCCTGTCTCATCTATGTGTTTGATGTTGCTCCCATCTGGTAGCTTCATCCCTTCAGTTCTCGTTACTTTGCCTTTTTGTATGTTGACTAAGGCGCATTTTCTCTATTCCAAACTCCATCCTGATGTCCCCAGATACAATCCTTACAGTCTGGATTAGGGTATCTATTTCATGAGCTCTTACCATACAGCTTGATGTCGTCCATGAACATCAGATGGTTGATTCTGTTGCCTCTTTTCTTGAGTTGGTACCCGGCATCATCTTCTGTAGTACTTTTGTCATGGGAATCATGGCTACTACGAAGAGTAGTGGGACAGTGAGTCGCCCTGGAAGATCCCTCTCCCGATATTAACGTCTGCTAGTCTTATTCCAGAGCTTGTAAGTTATTGTATTCGCCAGTTGCGCATTGTATTTTTGAGAAGCTGATGGTGTTTTCCTCTGCACCATATATTTTCAGGCATTCTATTAGCCATGTGTGTGGTATCATGTCGAAGGCTTTCTTATAGTCTATCCATGCCATGCTTAGGTTGGTTTTCCTTCTCCTACTGTTCTTCATTACCATTTTGTCTATCAGGAGCTGGTCTTTTGTGCCCTACACTTTCCTTCTGCAGCTTCTGTTGGTGGGGGATGGTGTTTGTTTCTCCCTCTAGGTATTGTATAGCCTTTCACTGAAGATACCTGTTAGTAACTTCCACATTATTGGTAGGCAGGTGATAGGCCTGTAGTTACTGGCTATATTTCCCTTACTCTTGTCTTTTTGTACTAAGGATGTTCTTCCTGTGGTCATCCATTTGGGTGCTTGGTGATTTGAGATACAATTATTATATTATTATTATTATTATTATTATTATTATTATTATTATTATTATTATTATTATTATTATTCAGAAGATGAACCCTATTCTTACGGAACAAGCCCACAGGGGTGACTGACTTGAAATTCGAGCTCATAAAACCTATGATGTTCATTCGAAAGGAAACAGTTTTACATGAACTCCTTTGGTAAACAATTTTCCTTGTACTCCCCTACGAACAATTTTGACATAAGCTACTTTGCTAAACAATGCTATCTAAAATTCATTGCTATGCAATTTCACCAAAATTCTTTGCTACGTAGTTTTATGTAAACTCCCTTTCAAAAGAATTTTACGTAAACTCCTTTGCTAAACAGTTTTACATAAACTCATTTGCTAAATAATTTTGCATAAATTTCTTTGCCAAACAGTTTTACCCGGACTCCTCTTCTAAAAATTTTACATAAACTACTTATCTAAATCATTTTACATGAACTAATTTATTAAAAAGTTTAAAAACATACCTTTCCTTAAGCAAATCAACATGAGCTCCTTTGCATCTCCTATAATCATCAGGGTATTAAAGACTTCAATGTGTTTGTAATATTCTTTTACGTACGCACACAAACACATACACCTACACATATACACACAGTAGCAGTTCTGAATGGAGTCGTCCTACCGTCAACCAAGAGAGCATTCCTCCCAAAAACGTGGGGGCATGGCGGGGGGGTAGGGGGCGGGGGTTGGAGAATGAAGACTAAAATGCCCTATCAATAAAACAACACAAGGCACCGAGAGTAAAAATCCTCTTAACGACGAACAGACTCGTTAAATCACCACAGCACAAACGAATGAAGAGGGACTTAAGAAGTGGCTAAACACCTCGGATACAAACTGCCCCCCACCCCCCTTCTTACCCTCCGCCCCCAACCCCACACCATAAAAACCACCGACTAACGGAACAACATCTTCACTCATTTGATGTCAGGTAATCGGCAACTTATTTTACCTCAATTTTTTTTCTTCCTAGTTCTTGAAGGGTAGACGACCCCCCTACTCCCACTACTCGAAGGGTGGACGACCCCCCTCCTCCCTTCCTCGAAGGGTGGACGACCCCCTTCTCCCTTCCTCGAAGGGTGGACGACCCCCCTTCTCCCTTCCTAGAAGGGTAGACAATCCCGTTCCCCTTCTCTCTCGAAAGGTAGACGACCATCACTCCCTCTTCCTCGAAGGGTAGACGATTCCCGTTCCTCGAAGAGTAGACGACCACGACCCCCCTCCTCCCCGCCCCCTTTTCTCGAAGAAGCTGCGGGCGAGCTAGCAGCAGCAGCAGCAGCAGCAGCAGCAGCAGCGGCAGCAGCGGCGGCGGCGGCGGCCATTAGCTTCCTTGAGTCTTCACAGACTCTTTGCCCTCTTTTACGAGTCTTTCACAGCTTAAGGACATGAGAGCGAAAAGAAGAAGAAGTCAAATTCTCCTTCGCTCGAGACGTTTCTGGTTTAGGTGTGTTTCTCCTGAGTCTGGATTTTTTTTTTTATGGCGTGCTTCTTATGCTTATATAAGTTGGTAGTGTCAAACGAGAGAGAGAGAGAGAGAGAGAGAGAGAGAGAGAGAGAGAGAGAGAGAAGAAGAAGAAGAAGATTTAATTTTAATTCTTTCCTTCAACTCAACCTGAAAATTACATGCTGCAGTAAATGATGCATTGACGATTTCCTGAATAATATACTCTGGAAATTAAAGTCCAGGAGTCTCAACTCTTTCTAAAAAAAAAAAAAAAAAAAAAAAAAAAAGGATATACGAGGAAGCAAAGTTACATTATCAAGCTATCAAGAAATTCTAATAATCCCTCAGTTGGTCTACAATAACCTAAGCCTCGAAGGTACTGCCTAAACATTTTAAAGGAAACTAAAGCTTATTTGGATTATTACCAATGCATAAAATTGATAGAAACAAGTAAAATATTTAGTATTGGCACATACGTTTACGTATCACCTAAATTACAAGCGAAACATTGCGCTATGCTAAGGAACTTTGCTCACAAATATGTAGGTTACACAATCTTCCAACCATACAGTTTTCATATATGAATTCGAAAGACCAAGTCATGGTCGGTCATGAAAATTTATATAAGCAATCTTTCTCTCTCTCTCTCTCTTCTCTCCTCACTCTCTCTCTCTCTCTCTCTCTAGGGAATATGAGACGGGGTTACTCGTCGTTAAACTAGTTTTGATAAAGAAACTTTCTTGAAGAGGTTTTTCCATGTATGGACAAGATATTCGGTCTAAAAAAAATAGGAACGATTAAAGTGCAAAATACTGTTGCTAATAATTCCTACATGTATAGCAGACTGATAAGAGCTTATTTTCGTTCCCCTGCGGAAGAAAGCGACCTAATACCTACTGATACTTAAGTCAACAAACAGGTAACTGTAAAGTGGCGTTGCCTTCATAAATTTCTAAATAAGAAGCAGATGTCTCTTTTTAAAAAAGTAATTTCATCACTCACACCTGATGACGATCTTGGAGAGTAGTTTAGTGTGTGTGTATATGTTATGTAGTATATGTATTGTAGATATATAATCCAAAATATATTATATATATATATATATGCCATAATTATATATATAGATATATATATATATATATATGGATATATGTATACTATATGTATACATAATTATATATGTATAGGTGTGTATATATATAGTATATATATATATATATATATATAGTAATATATGTATAGGTTATATATATTTATATTTTAATATATATATTAATATATTATAAATATATAATATATAATTTAATATATATTCGTGATTATTATTATTATATATTAAGGTATATCCAGCAACCAACAATCTATATTAACTTCTGGATGAAATGTGTATGTTTTTATTTATTTTTTTATTGTCGAGGAAAGCTGAGCATACGTGCGTCATATTTCTTTATTATCACAGAGGAAGGCTGAACAGAACTATTAAATACGCTTTTCCAGAGAGAGGAGCATAGTACTACACCGGCCGCCTTGTCGCTTATCTTACTCTCACGTCGAAGTTGCGAGATGTTTACTACTAAAGTTGCTTCGGGTCAATCAGCTGGAAAAGTTTGGCCGCCGGGGTGGCCCTCATTAGGAGAGCGAGAAACACGCAAAAATGCCGCCCCCCCGCAACCCCACCCAAACCCTCCCTCCGGACTCTCACGCTAATGGCGACGGTCATTACTAGTGCCGTCAATGCTGGAGGTAAAATAAAACAAGAATCGAAAATCGGAAATAAGAAATAATGGATGCCATGGTGGGGGCGGGGGGCGGGGGGCGGGGGGGAAGCCAATCATCGATTCCAGGAACTCCTTGCGATCCTATCGCATGCATCAATGAGGCTGAGGTAGCGATAAGACTTTGCATGACATTTGGAGGATGGCTTGGGTGGGTGGGCGGCTTCTCGCCACCCGTGGCTTGGCGCAAAAAAAAAAAAAAAAAACAAAAAAAAAAAAAAAAAAAATCTTTGCTTTACATATTTAGAAAAGGCCTGTTTGCCTTTGCACTCGAAGATTTAGATATTTATGAAATAATGACAGAGTAACTTTGTCTTGAAGTTATTTGCAGGATTTGTTGTTGGCTATCGTTCAGTAAGTGGGTTTTCACTCCTGCACGTAAAAAGAGAGAGAGAGAGAGAGAGAGAGAGAGAGAGAGAGAGAGAGAGAGAGAGAGAGATCTACGATAAGACTCCCAAATTTATCCCTCACTTCACCAATGAAGGTCATTGTTGATAAGAGTTATCTAAGACTGGCATTGATTTGCGATTTAAAATAATGACTCTTAACCCGTGAAGAATGATGCCAGCCATTTCTTTTTCCTAAAAATAAACAAGTCTCGAGCCTGTCTTTTGAATATACTAAAAATCAAATGCAATGAAGGATGGGCACATAATATAAACAGACGTGCAATTGTGAATCTATGCGGGGAATTGTATAAGTACTCGTAAATTGCATTAAATGTTTGTCAAAGTCTTTATGTCCACATATGTAAGTCTACGTTCTTTTGCTACTGAATTTATTAGATATTAAAAATATTGAACAGACCAGGTAACAAATGGGAATTTTCATAAGAATATTTCCAAACGGGAACCGTAAATACAGTACATTACTATTCTACTGTCAAATACAATCAACTTAGTTAATGATACAACTTCGCTTTTCATATAATACCCAAGGAAGTGCTTAATCGTACTTTGAAGTAAATATACAAATAACCACCCTGACGTCGGATAAAAAAGAAATGCAAATAAAGAAAATACCTAATACGAAGTTAAGATCAAATAAGAGAACTTCGTAACATTAACTGAATGTCGTAACCATCATAACTATCTCATACCAGTCAAGTTTATCTGCATAGCTGCTGAGATCTCTCGAACGTTCGTTTATCTAGGAAAAAGCTTCAGACGGCAATTTGCACCATCTCTTGTATTATGCTCTATCGATAAGGAAAAAACAATCTTCGTCTTCAAAATCCCCACCATAAAATTCAGCAGCAGACGATCTGTCTCGCTTATAATCAAGGCTGAGCTGCGAAAAGTGGGTCCTTTTCCGTTTTCGGGGTTCGTATGGAATCCATAACTGCTATACAGGACAGACAGAAAAAAAACAAAAAAAAAAAAAAAAAAAAAAAAAAAAAAAAAAAAGTCAAAGCAACGTGATGAGAAAGCAACAGATATTTTGAAAGAATTATCTACAATACAGAATCCAAAAAACCTGTTTACGATCCATCCCGCTCCACGTTTGTTGGGGCGGGGATTTCTTGGGTGGGGTGGGGGGTGTCCATCACGAGATATCTTTCTAATGTATTTAGAAGAACTCACTTTCTTCTTCCCCCTACTTCCCAATCACTATCATCTCTCAATTCCCGAATTCCCATCTTCTCTTTTCCCTCGCGCTCCCAGGGGAAGGGCGAAGGGAAGGGGGCCCAATCCCCTACCCAAACCCAGCACAAGATCCCCTCCCCCCCCCCCCACCCCAACCCCCCACCCAGGACGTCGAAAGACCGTAGCCAGCGCCTGGTGGTATATTTCGAGGATCATGTAGCCGAAATCTGGCCTGGCGTCTGAGTGGGGGTGTGGGGGGGGGGGGGGGGGAGAGAAGGAGGAGGGCTGAAGTCGCTATCTTTCATAAACATTGAGGATCAGGACGGAAGGCAAATCTCTAGGGCGCCATGCCATCCTACCTCCCTCTCTTCCCCTCCCCCCATCATCATTCTCTCTCTCTCTCTCTCTCTCTCTCTCTCTCTCTCATAGAAAAAAGTTGATGGTATGAGGAATCTTGATAAAAAGAGGGTACAAAAAAGAAAAGGAATGGTGAAATGACAATTAAAGCCCTTCACATATATAGAACCCAAGTAAATAATATATATATATATATATATATATATATATATATATATATATATATATATATATATATATTATATATGATGTGGTGTGTGTGTGTGTGTGTGAGTGATGTGTTGCGTTTATTTTTAAAACTGTATTATTAAACAGAGGAGGGCATGCTTAAGAAAATGTTGCTTAAACGTCACATGAGGCCTATGGGGAAATTTGAATGGAAAAAAATAACCCTAAGACTTATGTTACAAAGCACAAATTTCTCTTCTACCTAAATAAATTCTAAGTGATATAAACTTTTCAAATGTTTTTTGACAGAATATTCTAATAAAACTAAAGTTTTTGAATTAAGAAAATTCATTACGAAATTCATGCCTATTGAAAAATATGCCGCCTTTTTTCCGAAGAGAATTTAAAAAAATAAATAAAAGAAGGAAAGTAATCTTCGCGTCTAACTTTCTTAAACGTGTATGATCTGTTTTCAAAGCATTTCTTCTTTTAATGGCAGGACCTCCATGTACTGAGGGATCGTTTCAAAACCAAACACCTGGGATTTAAAATTCCAAGAATCAACTACTACGAAATTTATTCATTACTTCAAATTCGAACTGTATTGAGATCTCATTAAAATAATTATGTTCGATACTCTATTTGTATGAACAGAGGAATTGTCATTGATAAATCGTCACTAGAATTTAAAGCAATTCTATTCTCCTTCGTAGGTACGGCAATAACTTGGAGTTCCCCAAAACCGGAGAAATGAACTGATCCTTCAGGTTATAAGCTGCAGTACTTTAGTATAGATTTGTTTATGTACTAAAATGTTCTAAATTTCTAATTTAAGATTTTATTTTAATTATTATTCCTTGAAAGTCGCATTTTTTCTCAAAATCCTCCGGTCATCACATTACAACTTTCCTTTTTTTATTTATTTTTTTCTTTTTTCTTTTTTTTTCGGTTTGGACAAAGAGGCTTCCCTTACGCCTTCCCTGAGGTATGAAGCCGGTTGCCAGACGGGAGGGGGAGGAGGAGGAGGAGAGGAGGAGTAGGAGGAGGAGGAGTAGGAGGAGGAGGAGAAAGGAAAACACAAGTTAGTCGGTAACAAGAGAAATAAATCATTCTCCTTCCCCGAAAATCTGCTGGGAGAGAGGAAATATGTCGCAGGCTCCCTCACAGAGGTGACAAGGTGACAAGAGGTATGACAGAATTGCGGATTACGACCGCATTTTCTTCCCCTTTTGTGTTCCCGTTTGCGGGGGTCCTTTGTTCCCTCTCTCACTCACTCACCCGCTCTTTCTCTCTGTCTCTCCCCTCCAGAACGCCTTTTTTTTTTTCTTCAATCGACTGATTCTAATATTCGCTCGTGACCTTTATACAGTCACGCCAAAAGGCTTATTTTCTCACGGTTCGAAATTTACGAATGTATGTGGACGTACTTATTATTTTCTTCTATATCATTTTGTATTTTTCTGTGGAGTGTTCTTTCTCGAATATTATATCTTGAACTTAAAGAAGAATCATGAAAGGAACCAAAGACAAAGGATAACGAAAAGAAAACAAACACATCAGCTACAAGAAAATCTTATTTAAAAAAAAAATCCGTTAAAATGTCGGAAGAAATAAGAGAGCTGGGAAATGGCAAAAAGGGTAACAGTCAATGAAAAGACAGTGTGAAGATGACGGCCTAAAGGCCATCATGGATGTATCAGAAGCCCAAGGCCAATAGCAACACAGAATATCTTCTAGGAAAGACGTACCATCTCAAGTCAGGTTAGGTTAGGATAACGACTCTGTAATTACCATTAATTAGACTCGGTGGCAGTTTGCGATCTCCGAACTCTCTTATTATTATTATTATTATTATTATTATTATTATTATTCTAAGTAAGACGTACTATCTCAGGTCACAGGTCAGGTTAGGATAACGAATCTGTAATTTACCATTAATTAGACTCGGTGGCAGTTTGCGATCTCCGAACTCTCTTATTATTTTATTATTATTCTTATTATTATTATTTTATTTTATATTATTATTTTTTATTACTGAAATCAGAGAATCTTGCTAGGATGGATCTATATGAAATTCCGTGTCAGAGACAAAAAAAACTACACTTATTTCAAAATACAATTTTTCTATCATTTTGTTAATGTTGACGCTTTCTTAATAAAATTGATTAAATAAACATTCAGAACAAAACGTCTACATAGTATTCGTCTGTAATGCACAACTCGTGGTATATACACAGTTTGCATCTTTCATGGGGGAACTTATAACGAGAAACATTTCAGTTTTATTAAACATTTCAATTTTATTAAAAAGACGATCGGTATGAAGTTCTCTTTTGACATTAGAAAAAAAAGACACTTCAACCGAGTCAGTTACAAGGTTCCAAGATCAGCATCTTATCGCCATTTCAAAAAAAAGGTTGTTTAGTTTTTTCCTCTTGTAGGAATATCAAACCCTGCAGATCCAGTTTTGGAAAGTTGTTGCACCAGAGGGGAACAGTGGATGGGGGAGGGGGAACGAAAGGGGGTATTGGGAGCCTAGGAGTCGGGTAGGGTTCCTCTGTCAACTATTCCTATCCATCCAGTTGAATAGTGAAGGGGCTGAGATAAGCAAAGAGGTGGCTCCATCACTCAGTCAAGGATACGGGTAATCTAGTTTCGCAGGTGACAACTACATGATCTCTCTCTCTCTCTGGTCTCTGGTGGAGCGGATTCTTGCTGAAGCAGCATGAGAGAGCGTTTATGTACTGCAAAGGGCAGAAAATGATTAAGTGGTTTTTCTAATATGAATTCATGACTTATAGGTAGTAAACGGGCACATACTATGTATATGTATATGTGTGTATATATATTATATATATATATATATATATATATATATATATATATATATATATATATATATATACATAATAAACTTAGAACTTAGAATCTGGTATTGTTTATGAAAGCAGCAACTGGAATGGGAACATAAGAATCGAGGTATTCTAGTTATTGGTCGCTTCGAATAACTTTGACACGTGTATGATCTTACAAGAAAGAAAAAAAAAAACATTATTACCGGCCGTTAAATGAGAAGAAGCAAGAGTCTGAACTGACAAAGTATCCATTAAAACTAATAAACAACAACCAAGTACAACGAGAAAGTGCGCACCGCCAAAAAAAAAGAGACTTACCAATCATTCTCCTTTATTATTTATATCTGGTGAAAATTATAAGCTAAGATACAGACTCTTAATTAAAGATTCCTCTAAGGCTTAATGATATAACGCGTCCATCTCATGCATCGCTACGGCCAAAATGGATCGGCGTGAGACTCCTATTACCTGCAGGGATACACAAAAAAAAAGAAAAGAAAAAAAAAAAAAAAAGTTGGGGGGAGGGGGGTGTCTCGTGCCAAAAGCATCTGCCCTTCTTAGCCCCCTTCCTTTTCGTCCCATAGGAACGGCGGTTGACAAATCTGTGCCTCTGATTCGAAGTCATGCGTTCGTGGAATATCGGAGAGCGGTTTCAAGCTGCGTTGAAAATGAATTTCTGTTTCTGTCGATTCCTTTCAGCGAGGATTTGCTTAATTATTAAGGGTGAGTGTTGGCGAAGAAGGAAAATCATTGATTAAATTCTTATGGACTGGCGGATGGAAATGATTGGTATAGGCATTTCGAAAGATCACCATGGACAGTAGCTAATGTACGTTTTGATTGCAATGCAAGAAAAAAATGGTTTTGCTTTACGGAAATAATAATAATAATAATAATAATAATAATAATAATAATAATAATAATAATAATAATAATAATAATATTATTATTAATTGATTATCATTATTATTATTATTATTATTATTATTATTATTATTATTATTATTATTATTATTATTATTATTATTATGCTGGTCATCAGCCAGACGCCCGCCTCAACGTACGCCTTGGCTAAACGCCTTATTATTATTATTATCATCATCTTTTTATTCATTTATTCATCAATTACTCTTGTTATCCTAAATGGAAAACTGACGAAAAACATGAATTTTCTCGAAGATGCCCCAGAAAAACTCAAGTTACTTGTAATGAACAACCACAACTGAACTGGAGATTCAGTGCGTCTTGCCGTGCATAACAAAGCCGACCTGATTCGGAATGAAATCAGACAATGCCCCATCTCCTCATCGGCCTCCCTCCGTCTGCCTGTCTGTCTATCTGTCTATCTGTCAAGCCCCCACAGAAAGACCCCATAGCAACTGACCTCAGGAATTTCCTCATCTAAAATGCAGGGCAACTAAATATCTTTCAGGAATCAAAATCTTCATTTTAGGCATAGCAATGTCCCCTTTTTTATCATTATTATTAAATGCCAGTGCGATGACCTGTGAATGCAAGAAGGGCTTTTAAAAGCAGCGTTCCACATGTCGTATAATTCCGCAAAAACATCATACCCTTCGCTAAACATTCCTACTACATGCCATGGAGAAGAAGGACAGATATCCCCCTCTTCTAACCATCACTATCTAGACAACACTTAGCCACGACGACCAACCACCACCATCTTCAACTCCTCCTCCTCCTCCTCCTCCTCCTCTCCTCCTCCTCCTTCCCCTTCCCCCCACGGCATATAAGCTATCTCCGCTGCGGTTGTTCAAGCCTGCATCTGAATTGCTGGCATTAGGGAGGCCTGGGGAATGCGAGGACTACGCCAACCAAGGATACACAGACTCTACACAAACTTGAAATTGGCTTTTTACATTAGGTCCCCTCGGGGAGCGAGGTGGGGGGGAAAGGGCTTGTTGTGGGTGGGGGGTGGGGGGTATAGAATTGTTAAGGTTGGGGGTGGGGTCGGATTATAGCAGGGAATCGTGTGGGAGAGGAAAACAGAGGACCCAAAAAACTAGAGAGGAGGGCCTTATGATTAGGAGAGAGGAGAGAGAGAGAGAGGAGAGAGAGAGAGAGAGAGAGAGAGAGAGAGAGAGAGAGTTTTGCATTGCAAGAATATACAAACAAAAATGGCAATTATGACCATATATTATATACATACTTCTGAATACATTATAGGCGTTAATTATTGTACAGACATACAGACACTCAAGCATTAGCAATAAGCATGCCCTTGATAACAAATAATCTTGTGATATATGAAGCAAAATACATCATATGGAGATAATTGAAAACCTAACAAGCGTATTAGGAAATATACTTTTGGAATTGAGCGAATACAATAACAAATCATTAGTTAGTACTAAATTTTAACTTATATATATATATATATATATATATATATATATATATATATATATATATATATATATATATATATAATATATGTGTGTGTGCTAATAAATAACTAGTAAGCACATAAATGAAAAATATACAATACTAACTAATCATACATTAAGGAAAATACAGACAAAATTTCCACACACATTCACAGAGGAAAATAATACATTAAGAAGAAATGTAGTTAAAATACCTACACAAATTCAGAGAAGAAAATAATACATTAAAATATATCGACACAATTCCCACACAAATCCCGTAGAGAGGGAAAAAAAACAGGAAGATGGACTGCCTAGCACACTAAAAAAAAAAAAAAAAAAAAAAAGTCCCAAACAATCTTCGTTCCCCTGATGAAAATGGAGGGGGAGACGTCTCAACAACCTCTACGGAACTGACCGACCACCAGCCAGTATCCGGACACACCCTTTCCCTTTTAGCCGCCGATGGAGGGAGAGCAATATCCGGTTGCTGGTATATAATGCTCTAATAACCGAACCCACTATGGACTTCCCGCATGACAAAATTTACGACCAATATCATGCTCCGCCAAAGTTTTCCAGCGATCAAACTCCTTCACAAAAAAGAAGAAAAAAAAAAAAAAAAGGGACAAAGGGGCTCTCACTCCCCCTTTCTAGAAAATAAAGGGGAACTGAAGAATTTTGTCATCCAATCGATGTAGGAAGTTCAGGAGGAGGAGGAAAAGGGGAGGAAAGGAGGGGAGAGGTGGTAGATGGATGGTCGGGGGCAGGGGAGGGGTGTGGGGGACGGATGCTGGGAGACCTGAATGGGTAGTATAATATGATGGAAGGGCCAGGGTCAACACAACTCCCCTTAATTGAAAAACTCCACAGAAGTCTTTTAGATGAAAATTCATTAATCTTTATGAAACGCCCAACCTTCGTTCCATACGAAATCAAATAAAAAAAATTAAAGACAATAAATCATACAATATATTACAATAAAATTGTAACAAATTACTGCATGAAGAAATACAACTAAATATTTCCCCCAAAAATTTATTAGAAACAATAACTCCAAAACAAAAATATCGGCGATTTCTCGGCAGCCCCCCACCCCCAATAAATACAATAAAAACAAGAAGGAATATTCTTATTACATAAGAATCTATATAAAAAAAGGATGGGCGATTTTTTCAATAAAATAAATGAAAGAGATACAAGGCAATGTATAAAGCCAAATAGACAAGACAGTTACATGCTATACAAAAATCTATGCATAAAAAACACGAGCGATTTTCACCATAATACATAAAACAAAATAGAATAACAAGGCAATTATATATATATACATATATATATATACTATATATATATGTATATATATATATGTATATATATATATATATATATGTATATGTATATATATATATATATATATATATATATATATATATATATATATATATATATATATATATATATATATAGTGAATGATTTTTTCCGAAAATAGAATAGATAAAATATAAAAGCAGGAAGGGAATTCGGGCCATCAACGCACGTTTACGGAGGTCTCCATTGACGACCAACCCCTGCATCAATAAGTCTTTATTGCTATCAATTACCGTATTCTTCCTTAATACATGCCATCTGGTTTTCTCCTTACCGGTGACCCATTAAATGGACTCCATTGGCCATAATCATCTATCATCACTTAGTCTTTGGCTGAGGTCAGCACCATCACCTCCCTTTACGGTGATCTGTTACGACTGAGGACCTCCACATTAATCGCTCTCTCTCTCTCTCTCTCTCTCTCTCTCTCTCTTCTCTCTCTATAGTATTAGGTACCATTCATTTTTGGCACTGAATTTAGTTTATTTAAATCTCCTATATGGGAGCACAGTTTCCCCTCATACATTTTAAAGAAATATATAATTACCAATCTAATTAATTCTTCATAGTAATACAACACATCAGCAAAGTCCATAAAGTTGATGTTTTCCATCACTATGTAGTACTCTAAGTAATATATTGGAATTAATTATGAACTCTTTTTACACCTCCTTTATTATATTAGAACTTTCTCTATATACTTTTAAGATTTCATTTGATAGTTTCATGCAAATACCATGGTGATATTTTCCTTTTACCTCAACAAATCACAGCCAGGCCCCTGTCATAGCACATATACAAATATATGTATATATATATATATATATATATATAATATAAATATATATATAGATATATATGTTATATAATTAATAATATTATATATATATATATCTTTATATATATAATAATAATATATATAATATATATATTATATATATATATTATAAATATATATATAACATAGACTACACACAGACACGTAGTACATAATAGGAGAAAGCAGAGGTTTGACATGTTTACTGTTATCATGATATCTAACATATTTTTTCCTTAGGAATTTTCTATCTTTTATGGGCATCTGTTTCTTGTGCTAATCCCAAATTAGCAACTCACCATACTCAATTTTCGCTTCTATCTACTGCTACACATCATATTAGCTACGTATATTAAAATCCTACAATTGATACAAAATTCAGGCAAAAGTTTTGCTCTACCATGATTCTCTCATGAAGGAAAATGGAAAATGCAGCCAATGATATCTAAGTTGGCAACAGCACCGATCTGGACCAATAATTTCATCATTTGGGAACTGCCGCTGCCTTTTGTTTCAGTTCGTCTTACAGAGGTCTGACGAATTAAGGCTAATAACAAAACAAGTTGCTGTGACGAACGTCGCTTTGGCCATCGAAAAAGTCGTCCCTTTTTATCCGCAATTAGCAACGTCTTGAACCAATCGGCCAGCGCTCGAGAGGTCCTGTCCTCTTGGTATCGGCTTCCCTTCTCGGACGCTCAGATTCGCCTCCCTCGCTCGCTCTCTCCGCCAATCGTAACTCAGGTAAGGAGCGGCGGCCAATCATAAGCCGCGGTAGCCCAGGGACTGTGACAACTATGAGGATATATGATGATGTTCCCTCGCTGCTCCGCCTGGCCCACATACATATAACCAACCCGGCTGCCCGCCCGGCCGGGTGGTGGTGGTGGCTGGCTGGTGGTAAAAAAATCCCATTTTCTTTTGCGCGTTCCTCAATAAGTTTTGCGAATGGAAGAGACAGGCTTCGATGAATGGTTTCAGGTTTTGGGGGGGGACAAGGCTCGGGGTTCTGATATCGTTTTGAATCAATCTTAACAAACAAACATAACAAAAGCGGTCAAACGATAGTGGGTTCTGCCATCGGCGGGGAGGAAAAAAAAATGAAAAATAAAAAATAAACAAACCAAGACGCCTCCCCTGCGAGAATACTTGACGCGCCAAACAGGAATGTTTACAGTTATTTTTAAGAGATAGGACACGATATGGCGAGAGGAGGTGAAACTCGCATTCTTCATCGCAGGGGTTGCTGGCGTTCGTAGCAACCCTAAGGAGACAAGGACTCCTTGAAATCTGTCTTAGATGAATCAGGAATCCTATCAAGAATAAGTCTATGAAGTAACCTAATGAAATATTGTTAAAATATTACGATGAACTTTGAGAAGGCTGCTATGGAGACGTGCCTAAGAAAATGGTAGTCGGGCCGGCTGTCTTATCAATGGTAATTTGTTATCAATGGGCCTTATCGACTGTCAAATAAAATGGAATAATCTGCATTTGGTGAAGTAATTTATGAGAAAGGAGGCACACGCCTTGAATAAATCCTTAGTGGTAAGGAGAGAAATCAGTCTTCTAATCAATATATGTATATACATTTATATATAATATTATGTACATATATAATATATATGATTAATTTTGCGCAAAATATTTCTCAGTCAGTCCATTTTGCGAGGCCAAAATAAAGAGATAAATAAATAAATGGACAAATAAATATAACACAACTGCAACAACATTATTAATAAATTCGAGGATCTTTGCTTTCTATATTTTTCCCTAAAAAAAAAAAAAAAAAAAAAAAAAAAAAAAAAAAAAAAAAAAACGAAGTAATGTACAACATACATACAAATATTATGATCACCTTCAAACACTCTTAAGCTTTTTAACAAAAGTCTCGTACAAAACCTGACAGTAATTTCACCATCTGTCAGTGTAGATATTCTACTGCCATTTCTTCCACTATTACCGATCTAAACTGACAGAACTGACCTGACCCCAAACTCGGGTCACCAACTAGCATTAGTGAATATAGCCATCTCTGGCTTTGGTCATCATCAAGAAAGAACAGTATAAAAAAGAAAAGAAAAAAAGAAAAAAAAGCCGGTCTAAAATAAAAGCAGAAATATGAATTAATTTCTCAGTCCTTAGTTAAGTAGAAATTAACCTTTAATTGCCACTATATTACCAAAAATGTCCACACTTTGGAGTGTGAATGTATTTGAATGAAAATATTGAATTCGCTTCTAATTCCTGAGTGAAGTATAAATTGATTTTCTAATTGCCACTGTATATTTGAAACTGTCCGCCCATACTTTTAGGGTGTGTGTGTGTATGTGTGTGTGTGTGTGTGAATGTTTGTAGGTGTCTGTGTTTGTAAGTGTATGTGAGTGCTTAAGTGGTATGTGACCACAAGAGGGGGCCAACTCCGTAAGGTCCCATGCTCCCATACCAGGGCGTAGCAGAACTCAAAACAAACACTCAGAAACTTCCATTTATATAAACCTCTTGTGGGTGGTGGAGTGCCAGGCCATTTTCTTAAGGCTTAAGCTGACTCTGCTGCTGTCCTCCTGTTCAGCTACTCTGCTGTTCAGCTGTTCTACTGTTGCTGCCTTTGTTAAGTCCTCTGAGTAGCTATGAGATGGAATGCCATCTTTGTAAGGGTTTATGAATGGGCATTTGGGGTCTCATGAGGAACAAGTGTTTTTAAACTAAAATTTTGCTTATATGAAGTTTTTTTCGTTGTTGAAGTGATATTGGTGAAATTGACAGACAGTTGGAAAAACCAATATACATGTATGTATGTATGCATGTATATATATATATATATATATATATATATATATATATACTATATATGCAATATAAAAACAGTGTATCGTGCTTCTAAGAAATAAATAGAGGGATCCACAGTAATATCCTTGTTTATCTAGATTATAATATGTTTATACAAAGCTTAAAGCTTTCGTCCATCCTCCTGTGGACTTGATCAAGTCCACAGGAGGATGGACGAAAGCTTTAAGCTTTGTATAACATATTATATCTAGATAAACAAGGATATTACTGTGGATCCCTCTATTTATATATATATATATTTGTAAATATGTATATAAAACATATATATATATATATATATATATATATATATATATATATATATATATATACATATATATGTGTGTGTGTTTGTGTGTGTAGATATTAATTCCCTTATTGTACAAATAGACTTTTAAAATATCCATAAATTATTTTAATGTTTTAATATACAGAAAAGGGAATAAATAACTCAGGAATGATAATTTAATCAAAAAATTAATTTAAAGACTTGGCATTGAAGGCACAGGAAATTGCAGGAGAATAAGTAATTATCAAATAAATTATCTCAGGAAAATCAGGAGGGCGAGGTTCGGGAAAAGAGAGAGCGATAAAAAAATATTTTGCATACTTCTTAAAAAAAAAAAAAAAAAATAAACGCATCTAACATTCAAATCCTGTCGGGAAATTAGTTACCAAAATGAAACTATAAAATGGCATTCGCTCCAGATCTTTTTCATTTCATTTCTTTCACGGAAAGTAATGACTCTCAGAAATGAGAACCTTTATTCTTCTCGCTTGTCCTCCTTCCAGGGAGAGATTCGACTCGTATTCCCTGGATGCAACTTTGATTGAAAAGAGAAGTATGGCCAACAATCCCCCTCCTTAGTTGTGATTTCAATTTTTTTAGATGTGTATGAATAGGTACGGATGTGTGTAGGTACACACACACACACACACACACACACACACACACACACATATATATATATTATATATATATATATATATATATATATATGTGTGTGTGTGTGTGTGTGTGTGTGTGTGTGTGTGTGTGTTTTCGAAAGATCACAGTTTCTGTCACAGCTCCAATTAAAATAAAATAAATAAATAAATGAAAAATCCAAACACGCACATTATGATCAGGCCCATGCTTCTGTTTCTTTTGAATAATAAAGCGGCTAGTTTATCTTTGCCCAAAGCTTATAAACAAATATATGTTCATTGCAAGATCCTCAAGCAAGTGCACCTTTCAGTAAGACAGGACAAAGCAAATTCCCCCTAACGTATTCAAAGTTATTGATTCATGGAAAGCAATGCGTTCTGAATATGCTTTAATTGAAAATTTGGCCTTGAAGGTGCGGCTTTGGTAACTGTAATGCACAGTAGCAGATTCATCATGAAAAATTGCATTCGTCGAAGAACGTGTAGCCAGATAGGTGCAGCCGTTAACGAAGAAAAGAGAAACACGCACACACACGACAAAAATGCTCTCAAAGTATACTTAGGATCATACATTAAACAATTTTGTCTTCGTGTAAGCGTTGTGCAAAGATAAAATGGCCTTATTTTTTTTATTAAAAAAAATAAAACTTGAAAGCATTCCGGAGATGCAGATCAATTATAGATTGTATTTAATCTCTCTTCCTGATTTCTCTGCAATAACAACCTTCACGAGACCAGGCTTCAATTATATTCAAGGTATAAATGAGGAGACAAGAGATATAAATTTTAGAGTAAACATCCCCAAAGTTAATAAACACTGCAGCTATTCCTACTGGCATTTACTATCGAAATACTTTCAGCGCTTCAGCAGTTGTCCGTAGAGAGAGAGAGAGAGAGAGAGAGAGAGAGAGAGAGAGAGAGAGAGAGGTCCAAAAGAACATCTACTTTCGTGTCCTTATATTAGAAATTGTTATCGCCCAACGTCATCTACCCTCTGGACTCCCCCTCCCCATCCCACTCCTACTCCTCCTCGCCCTCCTTCTCAGCCACCTCTCTTCTAGTGGAAGAGAAGAGGAATAGGAGGAGGAGGAGGAGGAGGAGGAGGAGGAGGAGAACCGTGCCTCCTGACACAACTCAGTTCAAGCAAGGCTCGGCCCGAGAAAGAGTTAATCCTCGACGGATGCTAAGGGCGACATCTTCTACGAGAATCAACGAGGTTATCGGCCCTTTGCAAGACGGTGTCGTGGCCCTGCACCGCTGTTGTTGTTGCTGCTGCTGCTGCTGCTGCTGCTAGTGCTGCTCTCTAGTGCTGTCCTTCCTCCTCCTCCTCCTCCTCCTCCTCCTCCTCTCAGTTTAGTCGACGGCAGCGCCATATGTCGCAGGTTTTATATTACTGACCTTCCCTCCTTTCAAATAACACGGGAAAAAATCCGTTTCCAATGCGATCGGTGCCTCAGCAATTCGCCTCGTCGAGCGAGCTGCCTGCCTCTTGATTCAATTTACATTTTTAAATAAAATCTTCAATTACCTCAGAAACGCAAAAATTACGGGGGAGAAAATAGAGTCGAGCTTCACTTGATCCCTTCCACCAGGTCTCCCCCCCTGCCCCCTACTCTCCTCATCTCTCTCTCTCTCTCTCTCCTTCTCCTTCTTCTTCTTCTTCCTCTTCTACTCCATCTGGTTTCGCCATCAGAGCAACCACTCCGGAACACAAACCCAAAACATTTTTCAGCGAGGGTGGGGCAGCTGGGAGGGATTCTATTATCCCCGGGCTTGGGTGAGAGAAGGGACGGGATTGGGCGCTGGGATGGTGCAGTGGGGGGAGGAGGAGGAGGAGGAGGAGGAGGAGGTGTGGGAGGAGGGGGAAGAAAGATTGAGTGCAAGATTGAATGTGTCGCTCCCTACCCCTTTTCTTTGTAAGTTCTTGTTTACCTTTCGGTGACGTGAGAACTGGATGATAATAACAATACGCTAGAATAAGTAAATAAAAAACAGACCAACTCCCATCCACATGGGACAAATCTACAGGGGCAACAACTTGAAATTTAATAAGCTTCAGAAGAATGTGGTAGTCATTTGAATGAAGCTACAGAAACAAACCATACAGAAAAAGAGACTATTATCGGAAAAGGAAAAAAGATAAGCTAATATATCAATGGGGAAAAATATGAACAAATGAGTAAAATGTAAGGTGAATTGCTTGGGATAGTAATGCATTGCACCTAACAGTACACGGGAAATGGGGGAGGGGGGGGGCGCCCGAGAAGTCAGAATCTTTAAATGTTTTTTGTCAAAATAAACGAATGAAAACGCACTTTCAACATCCGTACGGTTTACCTGCAATGACGAAATTAGGCCTTAGCAGTAACGCCCGCACTTTTGTGCTCGCTAAAAAAAGAACAGAAACTATAAATCATTCAATCCGTCGAGAGAGAAAGACTATCCCCCCAAAAAAGACTCGGCGAATACGATTGAGTCAATCGAACGAATGGCGTCAGAACAGAGTAAATATTTCACAATTGAAGAGTTTCAAAATCTTCTCCCTTTCCAAAAGGAAAAAATTTGATACCCTCGATAAAAGACCATCGCAAACAATAATTGGTCCGAAGGGGGTGGGGTCTCTATCTCTCTCTTCTATAGATAGGTCATTCTTTATCGTCCTTTCTCAATGATACCGTAAATTAACCCACTGAACCAATATACTCGGTTACACAACAGTTATCAAAGTTTTTTTCTGTTTATGGACCAGCTAAAAATGTCTATTTTACTAACGTCTTCTAAATTTGGAAATACTGTCGTGGCCGGAAAAATAATACATCGGTACACCTCACT
>NC_087203.1:109974714-109992214 GCF_015104395.2 Macrobrachium nipponense | reverse complement strand
CAGATACGAAGTCCTTTCCGAAAACCTCACCACAACATCTGCACTACTTAATCCAAGGACGTCCAGATGCATCATTAGTCCGACATTTCCACCTTGAAATGACTTACCTTACAGGTGCGACGTCAAGTAGATGTTTCACACGAGTCAATCAATCAATTTTCAACATTAAGAATTTTCTGCGAAGTATAGCAACGTCAAGACTTGCTGTCACGACCGGCTTTCTAGCTGCCCCAGTATGACGCAGCCTTCATCTCGGGAGCCTTTTATAATCACAAACGAATACCAAGATTCCGTCTCTAAGTAGAGCAAAACAATCTCCCTTAACTTATATCTATGTCATTCTTAATTGTATCCAAGTCAACTAGGCCTCTTAGAAAGTCCTCCCTTTCTGAGAAATCGCTCTGCAATCGTCTTGGCAGACGTTTCAGTGACATCCTTCCTTGCTCTGTCAAACGGAGCTTGAGAAGCCATAGCGTTGAAAGATAAATAGGACGCTCTGAGCTTATAAGTTCTACGTGTTGTTGGTTCTTAAAGTCAAGGCGACATTGGGGTTACCCCTAAAAAAAAGAGAGAGAGAGAGAGAAAAAAAAAAAAGATTCCACGGGGAGATGTAGCCCTGATAAAACACACAAGAGAAAGTTTTATGGGTTCGTAATTATACACATGTAATTTGCATTTATTAGCCTTTTCTAAGATGGAGATATGTGATAGGAAGAGAAGAGAGAAGACGAGAGAGAGAGAGAAGAGAGAGAGAGAGAGAGAGAGAGAGAGCTGACTCATCTCTAAGTTCACCCAATATACTACCAGTTTTAAGG
This sequence comes from Macrobrachium nipponense, assembly GCF_015104395.2. Classification (NCBI taxonomy): domain Eukaryota; kingdom Metazoa; phylum Arthropoda; class Malacostraca; order Decapoda; family Palaemonidae; genus Macrobrachium; species Macrobrachium nipponense. Next base: position 109,991,399 of record NC_087203.1, on the reverse strand, counting down.
GGACACACACACACACACAACACATACACATACACAGGAGAAGGCCTCGCGAGGGTTGAATTTCATCAAAACAAGACCCACCCCATCCACCCCCACCCCCACCACTACCACCACCACCCCACCACCACCCACTCCACCACCGTCATGTCACCTTTTGCCATCCCCTAGAGCTCATCTTAAACCCCATCCAAGTCCTCTGTCAAACCCCAGAGGCAGTAGGGCAAACCAGACACGAATACAAGTGACGTCATAGAATTCATCTCAAGCAACTGGAAGTTTTACGTTTTTAAAAATACTGATTGAACTAGGAAGTGGCCAAGCTAGTTGTTTTCCATTTTGGGATATGCAAAAATGAGTTACAAATATTTCGCACTTTTCATGAACAATTTAATGTCCTAGGAAGACGGACACTACAGAAGTAACGTCATGAACTTCACAAACAACTGGAGTTTTGACTCGGAGAAAAATACTGATTTATTTCCTTGTGTGATAATTTTTTTTATAACGCTTGGACTTAGTACTTCCTGTGACATTACACGGGAATTCAACCTGTTAATTCTTTTTCATTTTGGATACACCAAAATCAGTTAGAAATTTCCTGTTTTAGTCGTGAACGAATTGATTCCGTAAGAGGAGACAGATACAAATGAAAGTAACCCGTCAGAATTCACCCCCGGAAACATTTGATAAGAATTTTATATTGCAAAATATAATTTCTTTTTACAATGAAGCTTGAATTTAGCATTTCCTGTGCAATAATTGGACCTCATAACCGTTTTCCATTTGGGATACCTCAAATTCTTTACCGACTTTTAGGTTTCGCCATGACGAAATTAATTTTCGGGTTTTGTTAAAAAAAAAAAAACCCGACATATCCAAAACGACAAATTTTACGATGGAAGAAAGAAAGGAAAAAAAATGTTCCAAAGGAACAGACTCTGAGTATTGCCAAGGGCCCTCGTGATGAGAGGCCCTTGTGTCCGAGTCTCTCTCTCTCTCTCACTCTAGTCTGAAGGTTTCCAGGCCCTGAAGTCGGATAAACGATAAACGTCAGTCTGACGGCTTTCAAGTCTGTGTGTCTGTGTCTGTTCGCTAAAGTCAAACTGGTTGAATTTTATTGTAGACCCTTCTTTTCTCGAAAGCTGAAATCTTGAATAAAAAAAGGTAGCTATATAGTGTTACTTTAATAAAGCGAGATAATGGATATGAAATGACCCTAATTAACCAATAATTACTCACCACTGAAAACATTGAAAACTGTATAAGATATTCTAAACTAGCATCGATTTCAGATGAGAAGATAATCATATCACCTATTTCTTGGAGTCATTAATCGATATATTATTATTATTATTATTATCATTATTATAATTATTATTAAGATGAACCCTATTCATATGGAAAAAGCCCACTACAGAGGCCACTGGCGTGAAATTCAAGCTTCCAAAGAACATGGCGTTCATTAGAAAGACGTAACAGAAGGTAACGGGAAATATAGAAAGACGAGATCGGTTATTAGAAAAGCATATAAATATAGAAATCGCTAAACAAATAAAAATATAAAACATGAAAAAATACAAGTTGAATTGTATCAGGGCACCAATGCATTGCATCTTGAATATCAGGTTTTGTCAGTGAGACAGACGCTGAGATTGAGATGTAGACAAGGGAAAACAACACTGATTGAGATGCAGACAAGGGAGAACAACAATGAAATTAAGATGTAGACAAGGGAGAACAACAATGAGATTAAGATGTAGACAAGGGAAAACAAAACTGACATTATCCTGAAATTTCCTTTAGTTCTGGCGGAGAACACTCAAGTCCAGCTCAAGCAAGTTTTTGCTCACAGCTGGTCTCTTCTGAGGAATCTATCTTGTAAATAAATGGGAATGTTTATTTAGTCTTGAAGATTGATTATGTCACATGCCTTTGCCTCTCTTTCATGCTTAAAAATACAAGATCGCTGACACACACGAACATATATTTCTCTCTCTCTCTCTCTCTCTCTCTCTCTCTCTCTCTCTTCATATATATATATATATATATATATATATATATATATATATATATATATATATAATACACGTATATATATATGAGTTTTTATACCTCGAAATCATCTATTTTATAATAAAGAATGTTCTCCCTGGTCTTGTCGATATCATTTGTCATTAAGCTAAGATTTCCAAGTAGCCTCCCAATCACTGAGACTATATATACACATATAGGTATACATATACTACACATAATATACATATATGTAATATATATAAACATATACATAATTATTTGTTTAATTATCTTACTAAACACTTGAATAGGGAATATAATAAACTTCTATCAAATAAAAAGTCGCAAAACCTAGATCTTCTAACAACCCCCACCCTATCCCTCCCAAAACAGAAAGGCCTTTCAACACCACTCTCTTCCAACCCATCTCTCCTCCTCCTCCTCCTCCTCCCCCTTCTATCATTCGTTCTCCCTTCCTTCTTCTGCTCTCTCTCCTACTCCTCTTCGTCTTCTTCCTCCTCCTCCTCCATCTCCTCGACTTATATAAATCCCGGGGGAGGTCGATCAAGGCTCATGCATAGAGGGATTGCCAGTGAGGGCCAGCCTGGTGGAAGCCGGCTCTCCTCCTCCTCCTGTTCCTCCTCCTCCTCCTCATGATGTTGATTCTGATAAATGAGCAGATACGGTCCGCCACACCACCGACTAGATTAGATCAAAAAGCTCCGGATCTTGGAGGCTTCGAGAGGACTCCCGCCCATCCCCCTCTCTCTGCGCGCCCCCCGCCCCCACCCCCCCACCCCACCCTACCCATCTCCTCCCTCGCCTTTCTTTCTCTCTTCCTTTTTAGGGAGAGAGAGAGAGAGAGAGAGAGAGAGAGAGAGAGAGAGAGAGATAGAGTAAATGCGCAAAAATATTTTGTTCTTTAAGGAAGATTTAAAAAATGAAAGAGAGTAAACACGCAGAAATATTTTGTTCTTTAAAGAAAGATTAAAAAATGAGAGAGAGAGAGAGAGAGAGAGAGAGAGAGAGAGAGAGAGAGAGAGAGAGAGAGATAAACAGTTGCAAAATATGTGTTCTTCAGGGATGATTTAACATAAAAAAACAATCGCAATGAGAGAGAGAAGAGAGAGAGAGAATGGTGTGGGAAAAGAGAACTACGTCAAAGCTGAAAAGACAAGAACATACAGAAGTTCAGAGTAAAAGGGAAATAAGGTAAGGAAAATAAGATACGTAGCAACTGAAGAAATTCATTAGAGGACAAAAACTTAAGAAAAGAAAAAAAAAAAATACAGCCCCTTTCCTTCCTCAGAAAGCAAAGTTATTTTTAAAGGAGTGGAGAGAGAGAGAGAGAGAGAGAGAGAGAGAGAGAGAGAGAGAGAGAGAGAGAGAGAGTAGTGGTAGTAGGACCAAATTCGCATTCTGTAGCGAGAAACTGCTAAGGAAAAGGCTATGTTCAGACACAGCATAAAAGCGCGACAAGCAAAATGGACGAAGAAACATGGACATAGAACACGACTAACGCAGACGGAATATATTTTCGTTCCTAAAAAAAATAACATTTCCATTGTTATCTCATTACGCCTATATCAAAATCAAAAGGAGAAAAATCAGAGATGACGAGATTAAAATCACCGTTGCCCTTATAAGAGCCATCTTATAATTTCTCTCTCTCTCTCTCTCTCTCTCTCTCTCTCTCTCTCTCTCTCTCTCTCTCTCTCTCCTCCCCTTGCACGATAAGCAAGATTCCCTTCAATTCTTTACTTCATTAGATATGCAAATCAAGGGATATACAATTCGGAAGATAAAACTAAGTTAGAATACTTTATATTATGCAAATGGCTGAAGCGGACCCCGCTGTAAAATGAATTCATGAGAGTGGAATTATATATTTATGTATATATATGTTATATATCACATACATATATATATATATATATATATATATATATATATATATATATATATTATATATATAATATTCACACACTACGTTTCTATGTATGATATACATGTGACTAAAAGATTTATTTGAATATCTTGGAAATAAAACGGTTTGAGAATTTTATGGAAATGAGACATTGTTAAAATCAGCTAATGAATTTCAAAATATGTATCATTACTAATCTAGGAAGGTGGTCTTATATCGAGTTATAGCATTTACGGTACTGATACAGAAAATCTAAAATAGTTAAGGACCAGAAGAGAAGGGACAAGAAAGGGGAGAAAAGAATAAGAAAAAAGGGGAAAAAAGAAAAAAAAGGAAATATAAAAGGAGGAATAGTGAATTTATTATGAATGAGAGAGAAACTCGTAGAAAGACACGAAAGAGAGGGAAACAGAGATTGAAAAATAATTTTAGGTAAATCGTATGTGAAGATGAAATTGCCTGCAACGCTCCACGTCACTGAAATACTCAGTCATCGTTTGAAGGATAAATAGATAATCATTAAAGAAAAGAAAAGAGAAAGGGAACGAATTGGAATAAGTCTAGAACAACTTAAAAAGGAAAGAATGATACAATTCATACTTCTTTAAATGGTTTTTTAAACTTTTTTTTATTTTTTCTTGCATTACAAAAAGATTTTAACTTATGGGAACAGTACCATTTTAAGAACGCTCATGTGAGAAAACGTTAATATCATGGAACTTTTGAAATAACATGAAGAAATGTCAGTTATATAATTGAAGAACACAATTAATTGGTTATAAGAAATTTTACGTTGTCAGTGTTAATTATTAGATACGTGTGCTCTGAATAGCTGTACAGCCTGATATCATAACAAATATGATACAAATTACAATTAATTAATATGAGAGAGAGAGAGAGAGAGAGAGAGAGAGAGAGAGAGAGAGAGAGAGAGAGATGTTAACACTCGTGTGCTCTGAAAATCTATATCATTTAATAACAGAACAGATATAACAATTGCAGCAATTAATCAGAGAGAGAGAGAGAGAGAGAGAGAGAGAGAGAGAGAGAGAGAAAGTTATCAACATCCGTTGTTGGTATACAACAAGAGCAACAACAACAACAACATCCCTTCTCAACATATTGGTCGCGTTTAGTGTTCCCATAATGCGTGACTAATTGAGCTTGCGCCATAAATTACTGCGTTTTGTTTGTGTACACTTTGAAGTGCATGTTGAGTACCAGCGTGTACATCTATCTGCCTTGCCTTCAGTTCGTACCATAGTCCTTGTGTACCGTGGCTGGCTTAGCTTAGCAAGTGCGAGCGTACATATAAGCCAGCAGCGCGCCCGCGCGCCAGAAAGGGGGCAAAAGACACGAGATGTTAGCGTAGGCGGCATCAAGACTAAAAGTAATCCCGTGCGCTGACCATTACACGGGATCTCCTACACCAAACACTGCTCACGTCCAGCCGAAGAGAGGCTTGGACTTTATATCATCGTCTTTCCTTTCCCTCTGCATCACACACGCACACACACACACACACAACACACATACATACACACACACACGCACACAGGCACACTTCTGAAATAAAGTCATCTTCTTTATCTGTTCTATTTCTTTCATCCACGCTCCTCGGTATTTTATTTTTTTTATTCAAACGATTCTAAGATGCTGTCCTTTCCCTGTTTTGTACGGGCAAATACTCTACGATATTTTTCTATTACTTTTTTGTATCTTTACTCTTCCTTCGCTTTGTTGTCTTTATAATCATAGTTATAATTCGCACTGATTTAATTTATTTATTTTATGACTGGGAGAGTTAAGGAAGGGGCTTCACAATGACCAAGAAGCACTGGATGTTAAAGGTAAAAATATACAAGGGTACAAAGAAAGAAAATCGAAAATTTGAATATTATAAAAAGTCACAGAAGGTCGACTCCTTTGACTTCTCAAGTTGAAATGGTCATTTCTCTGTAATAACTGGTATCATTGTTGATGTAAAAGTAATTACTGCCCTCCTCGAAGACTTCGAGAAATTTAATAAAACTTCTTTTTTTCCTTCAACCCTGTTATGTTCGTTGGGCTCAAGATTACTGAATTGACACATTACATTTCTTGCAAATTTACCGTGGACCAATAGACAATAACAGGATTGTATCCAGCAAATTACGCTTATTACAAATGTAAATAAATCGCGCGCACTGGTATTCAGGTCCCTGGTTGCACTAAATCATTATAAGTAATAACAATTCCTCAAAAATAAAAGTGCAGAGTTTTGAGACAACCCGGGAGGAACTAAACGATAAAAAAAAACTAAAACAAAAACAGAATATACGAATCTATAGCATGAGCTCTCAAATATGAGAAAAAAATGATAAAATAATGATGTACATAAAATGTAAATGCTGATTACGAGTTAAGGAAAGATATTTACTGAAATGAAGTTGCTTCATTCTAGGTATTAGATACAAACTCATGATGGTGCTTTCTTAAAACAGGAAATCAACAACTCATGAACGAGGCAGAAAGAAACCCCTCGTAAAAACATACTGTCTTGAACGACAGTTATCAAAGCAACATTACTTCACGGAGTATAAGTTACAAGAGATCACTGACATGAAGTCTTTGTCTCCGACGTATACTTACGGCAAACGCCTTGAACGTTCAGCTTAATCAACTGATTTTAAATGCTTCAGGCAAGCAACAGACAAAGAGCGTCTCGTCAGGTCTCTTCAAATCCAGCTTGGAGTTCAAGGCCAAAGGAAGCAGCAATCACAGAAGCATTCCCCGCTACCCGAAGAGCATTCTGCACCGAATAATGAAGCTGGTTTGTAATCTAATTCAAGTCCAGATGCCAGAAATGACTTGAACAGCCAAAGTACCATAACAAATTTTCTGATCGCGTTAGAGTCAAAATTCATTGAGCACATTTAAGAAGAGAAAATGTTGCCTTTTTAACTTTATAGGTGATATGTAGAGGCCACTGACCCATTTGGTCATAAGTTTTCCTATGAGAAACGTAACTGCACTAGAGATTTCAACATTGCTATTTCTGCAATGGGATTGAGATGGCACGGGCACTTGGTAAGAATGAGTGAAGAGGAAAGAGTGAAGAAAGCTTGGGTGCGACCTTTTAGGGGCAGAAGTTCAAGATGTAGGCAAAGTATTTGATAGAAGAAGGGTTTGGTGGGGAAGATACTTTCGTAGAATTAGCTGGAGAAGACGCATCTACGCAGCCGACCCCATAGCACGGGGACAGCAGAGGGGAAGAAGAAGAAGAAAAACTAAGATTCCTGGAAACGAAATTGAGGAATACAAATCAAACCCGAGAGACGAGTGAGACCACCCATCTCCCCTTTGTCTTATTCAGGCGGTATATATCTATATTGGTATGGGGGAGAGGAAAGCGGTTTAGTCGACTGGCTTAGATTGTTTGTAGCTGAGCCGACTTCCAGATGACCAATTTCGAAGTTATGTTCCGATCTGATTGGCAGTAAAAAACCGTAGGGTCTATTTCAGCTCCTGCATATACGACGCCCTTATGAGAACGCGCCGTCCGGTCGATCTGCATGACCTCTGGCGGCGGCGGAGGTGGTGGTGGTGGTGGTGGTCCGAGATTTGTCCAACTTCAACTTTCATACGGGGCTTTTTATTGCTTTTGAAAGTTCTGCTGGTTTCCACGGCCACAGAGATAGATGGAAAATCAAACGCATCTTCCAGCAATTTGCGATGTAAATGACCCATTTTTGAAACGTGTCCTGGTCAATCTCTTTTGCACAAAAACTTGGTATACTCAGACCATCTTGCAAGCACAGACCCTCCCTAAGAAAACGTCCTTTGTTTTCTTGTTGGGCCATATGCTTGGATACTGTTCCCTTATTTGGTTTTAGCAGCTGACTCGCATCTTCAACTGCTGAACGAAAGCTTAGAGATCGATTAAATTTCTTATCCCTGATCTTCTTTTAATATCTAGCACCGTCATTCAGTTAGCTCATTGTGCAGGTTGTATAAGAAATTCTGGCCATCCTTTATCTCCAGATCGTCCCAGACCCTACCATCCACCAGACAGTACTGCATATGCAGTTAATTCCAAGTCTTACTTTTTTTTTCAGTGAGGTTCAACACCACATCGTTTTTTCTAGAGTATTATTAATGTTATGACCAAATTAAGAAGTGATCATACAAGCTGGTACAATTGAAGAGGTTGACATAAGTCTGACGTCAAAGTATATTGTTCACTTATTTCATTTGTTATTAACATCACTATTCGGTATTTATCTCATTTGTTCCTTGACTGTTTATCTTTTATAGTATAATAATTACTTCCCAATTTCGATTTCCACGTAACAGTAGTGCGTGATTAGCGTTTAGTGCTGTTTGTACAAAACCATTGATATCTCGAGTCTTTTTTCTAGACTCTCTATATTCGTATAATGATTGACAATGGATTAATTTGTTTTTATCTCTCAAAAAATATTATAACAGACCGAGTAAGCCTTCAGAAGTATTGAGAAAACGGAATATTTTATTTTTCTAAAGACTTACAAACCTTTGCAAATAGTTATACTAACTGGAATATAGAATACTTTATTTTTATTTTCTAAAGACTTACAAACCTTTGCAAATAGTTATACTAACTGGAATATTAGGAATATTTGGGAAACCATTAATAAGGGTCATATTGGCTTTATGAATATCTCACTTCATTATGATCGTGTATAAACTGGAAAGAATCAAATAAAAACTTTAGTTGTAATTAAAAATAATCCTTCCTTTAGCCTTATAATGGTGGAAGTCTTGAACTTACGCGCTTACCTACGATTACGCTCTCTTTATTTCGAAGATTTATTAGCATTTTGTAACCGTTTGTAATCATTTCTCCAGCTTCAATGATACTTGCAGTCAGTATAAACAACATTTTTTATTATAACTGTTATTTTTGTCGACATTATTCTTTTCATTACTATTCTAGCAGGAGTCATAGCAGTTCCAACATTAAAATTAGCATTGGTAATAGTTGTAAAATAGTAAATTTCTTAAGCAACATTCAGTAAGCATATCTTTTCTATTTTACCTGTCTATACTATTAACTAAGTGCTGGTGGGATGGCCTTCAAAGATCAGATTCCATAGTAGATATGCGAGAAGCCGACACAACCTAGCAACTCCTATTTTATTGTTTACCACGCTTTTTATTTTCTTCTATATATTTCGGCCACATGGTCTCGAAAAATTTTGGAGCCGCTCCCTCCGCCGTTGGCCCGAGAGGGCGGGCCGCCCGCACGCCCTAATAGGAGCAATTCTGATGCTTGCAGCCTTCATAACACCCAAATTCTATTAAGGAACGAATCTAGTTAACGCGCACAACGACGATTATGATAATGGCATTGTGGGCTCATCCCGACTGGCTGTTGTACCCAGGACGCGACCAGTAAAGAAAGAAAGAAGAGGCATGTCTCGCAATGCATATAAATGCTTAATCAACCGGATGTTCACAAATATAATAAACAGAAACGAATTCACAGGCAGCCACCAGCAAGCCAGACAGCCAGCTAGCCACTCAGGTAAGAACGGGTCCCGATTCAACAACAACAACAAAAACAACAACAAGTATTAGGTTCAATGTCGGGGTTTTTTTTTATAACCGCTGCAGACCACAAACACGTATTATGCTTTTGACCTCTAAAGCGCAAATGCACAATTGCCATTATAATAGGAGAACAAAAAGTATAAATGCAAATGGGGCTTCTCGGCCAGATCTGCAAAACAGAATAATCTTCGAGTAATCTCTTAGTCACCGTCGAGGGACTGGGTGCATGGAGAACGTAGTAGGTGCACAGCTAAATACATATATCTATCTATCTATCTTTTTACCTATCTGCTCACACATCTATATGTATATACATATACATATATACATATATATATATAATAATAAATTGTGGGCATATATATATATAATATGTTGATATGTTTATGTGTTTTATAAGTATATATGTATAATATGTATATACATATAGATGTGTAAGTAGTAAGTTAGAAAGCTAGATAGATAGATAGATAGATAGATGGATAGATATATGCATTTAGCTGTGCACTTTTGTTTCCATACACTCAATATATCTACATATGTATATATATATATATATATAATATATATATATATATATACACACACACACACATATATACATATATATATATATATATATATATATATTTATATATATATATATATACATAAAGCCTTGCAAAAGACGGCATACTGTACCTACAAAGCAGTGACCTTGGCAGACGTGCATTATGTCCTTATAGGTGTGTACTCTCTGCCTCAATTATGTAAGCACCATTTTACATTTCGAGACGGACCATGAGACATGGAAAGTCTCCCCATTCTCTCGTACTAACAGAGAGACATGAGCCGTATACCCTATTACTTTTTTCTTTATTAACAGTCTGAAGTTTTCCCTTCATAATATTATTCAGAATGCGAGTCATGGTTCCAATAATATAGGGCGTAGGTATGAGCAAGCTTTTATGTTCGACTTGTTGTTGCTATAGTGATGTTAACGCACATTCATCACAGAGGTATCTTACGTAACTTAAATTGTCTGTTTTTTCTTTTAGGTATCTCGAAAGAAATATATAAAAATGTATATGTATATACCTAAGTATATACATGAAGAGAATCTTGGATGGTAAATAAAATAATTTCTGCTATTGCAAACAATCGTAAAAACTCTGAAATGGATGAGAAAATGGTTGGGAATATTTTACTATTATTATTATTATTATTATTATTATTATTATTATTATTATTATTATTATTATTACTTAGTTGAGATGCAAACTTATAATAAACTAGATTACTACAACTAAAAATGTTCCAAAAAATGGCGTAAATAGGACAAATCTACTCAAAAACAATGATTAATAATACAAAGGGCCCCGATAAAAGTGACAAGCCTACTTGAAATGAACAGTCCAATAAAAAAATTACTTACCAAATTCATTCATCTCTTAAACAATCCAGTAAAAGAGTAATTATCCCATTCATAAACCTTCTACGTTCAACTGGTCTTACGATTTTGATGACAAACATAAGTACGTTGGAAATGAGGGAAAAAAAAAGAAAAATTCTTAAATTCGATGCAAAACTTCAGGGAGAAAAATGAACAAGACTAATTTCGAAAACGGAAAATCTAAAACTTATTAGATACCATATAAAATTCAGGGAGAAAATGAAAACACCTAATTTGGAAATAAGAAAAAAAATTCAACTTACTAAATATTAAATAAATCCCAGGGAGCAAAAATGTACTTAGATGTGATCCATACGTCAGTTATTATATAAAGCTTCGGGGAAGAAAATTAAAATACCTATTTTGGAAGCATGAAAAAATGAACTTATTTAATATTAAGCAAATCCTCAGTGAGAAAAAAAAATGCACATACAAAGAAAGATGTGATCTATATGTCAGTGAATATACGGAATGATCCCGAGCGCCTTCAAATCTGCCAGTAAGTAAGACAGAATAAATCGAGGAGGTTATAATACTAACCTTCTAAAACCCTAAGGGACAAACGCAGTCCCTGAATTGCTTAAAACCATCCAATTCCTTCTGCTCCAACCGTGACCCAATTAGGGGAATTCCACAGCGGGAGTCAAATCATTTTACCGTGATGGACATTCTCGGGTGAAAGTATGCCTGTTATTTGCGGTAATTACAGAGACATTTGGACCGAATTTGTCGGATATAATAATCAAGTTGGGACGTCGAGGCTCAAAACCCTCTTGTTGACTTTATTAACAATTATAAAAATGTTTATTCAACAATTCATCACCGTAATTTCACAGTTTTAAATCGACAGTAACCACTTTTTGAGAGAGAGAGAGAGAGAGAGAGAGAGAGAGAGAGAGAGAGAGAGAGAGAGAGAGTAATATATATATATATATACTTATATATATATATATATATATATATATATATATATCTATATATATAATATAGTGTGTGTGTGTGTGTATAGCCACAATCCCCTCTTCACTTCTTGAATTCTCTGCTGTTTTTTGATACGCTTGTCACTACAAACAGTCCTGAAGATCCAAGGTCAAAAAAACAAAAAAGTTTTTTTTGAAAAAAATTGTGATGTCCGGTACCGGGAAACGAACCCAGGTTCATATACACATACACAATATATATATATATATATATATATATATATATATATATTATATATATATATATATATATATATATATATATATATATATAAGGAAGTGTCCAAATCACTCGAAATTCTAACATGGCGTCCATTTTTTCTATCGCCAAAAAAAAAAAGCCTATTCATCACCGCATTCGACCCCAGCAGTATACAGATAGTCATAAATGAACCTGTTTTTGTAGTCAGTTGTTTAGAAACTGGTGGTAAATATCTGCAGCCGATAGCATTGTACGTAACCTTTGGTGGGGACCGCGTGAGCCAATGGCGATAGCTAGATTGACATCGGTTGGAGAAATTTACCGTCAGCCACACTCCGCCTCCCAAAAATATAGTTTATATGAATTTCCTAAATTCCTTTAATATTCTTAAGTGTGCTAAATGTCGACAATGATCTCGAGATACTGAACTATAAAATCTTTAGTCTAACTTTAATCAGTTATCATCTGTCACATTCCTTAAATGCATAATGCCTCATAAAACATAAAAATAAAATTGAACAGAATTTGGAAAATATTCTTTAGTATTGCAGGCCTATAAGAAATGGATCTATAGATTAATAACAGTAAATGGATATTCAAAACTATTCTTTAGTGTTAGGCCTATAAAGTACCTACATTTTCAAAAAGTTTCCCCAAGTATTACAGGCCTATAAGAAATGATCCAATACATCATACAGTAAATGGATATTCAAAAAATATTCTTAAGTGTTAGGCCTATAAAAATAGATCTTTAGATTCATAAGAGTAATTGGACATTTACAAATATTTCTTTAGGCGTTAGGCCTATAAAAAATAGTTCTAAAGATTAATAAGAGTAAATACATTTTCCAAAACCTTCCTCGGTATTACAGGCCTATAAAAATTGATCAACACATTAATAGTAGTAAATGTATTAAAAAATCATCTTTAGTGTTAGGCCTATAGAAATAGATCTATAGATCCATAAGAGTAAATGGACATTTACAAATATTCTTTAGTGTTAAGCCTATGAAAAATATCTATAGATTAATAAGAGTAGGTAGATAAAATATTATATATAATATATGATAGATATATTAGTATATATGATATATATTATATAGGATATGTATATATATATATTAACGATATCTCAGGCCTATCAAAAAGGTGAATCAGTCGTTAAAGAACCAGGGTTCTGACGACCCCGCTTCGCAAAAGGCGTAACAGAACCGTGCGGCAGTATTCGTTGAGGGTGTGGTGGTGGTGGTGGTGGGGGGGGGGGGGGGGGGGGGGGCGGTAAAATGTATTACATACGTAGTGGAAACGGGTTCTCAAGTATGCAAATGAAGCGGATGACCTCGATTTACCAAGGGGGGGTGTGGGGTGCGAGGGATTGATATCGAGAATAATATGTAATTTATTTATTCTCTATTTTCCGCTCGGCGTGCAGCGGCTATAATGAGATGTGAATATTTCACGAGGCTTCATAAAACTGACTCCACAGCTTCCAACGCTTGGTAAAAAAAAAACAAAAGAGAGAGAGAGAGAGAGAGAGAGAGGAGAGAGAGAGAGAGAGAGAAGAGAAGGAAGGAAGAGAGAAGAAGAAGAAGAAGAAGAAGAATAAGAAGAAGAAGAAGAGAGGAAGAGGAAGAGGAGGAACAAGAAGAATAAGAAGAAGAAGAAGAAGAAGAGGAGGAGGAGGAACATAGAGAGAAGAGGAGAGGGAAGAAGGAAGAAGAAGAAGAAGAAGAGGAGGAAACAACTAAGGAAAAGAGAAGAAGAAGAAGAAGAGAGGAAGAGGGAGAGGGAACAGAAGAAGAAGAAGTGGAGGAGGAGGAGAGGAGGAGGAGGAGGAACAAGAAGAAGAAGAAGCGGAGGAGGAGGAGGAACAATAAGGAGAAGAAGAATAAGTAGAGGATGAAAAAGAAGAAAAAGAAGAGGAGGAGGAGGAGGAATAATAAGGAGGAGAAGAAGAAGAAGAAGAAGAAGAGGAGGAGGAGGAGGAACTAGAAGAAGAAAAAAATTCCCCGGTGTTCATAGCACGGTTTTGATTAAAATAAAAATTAGAGGGGAAAAATATATATTTTTTTTATTTCTTCCTCGCCAAGTCGACATCCCTAGGCTCACGGTGGTCATAAAAAGAAATTTCTCCCTTACTTTTTGTGAATAAGTAAACAATCCTCCAAAACCTCCAAAAAGAGAGAAAGAGAGAAAAAGAGGCCATTAATGAGCCTCGTCCCAAAGGCAGACGCCAACAGCGAGAGGAAAAATGTAAATAAACACTACAGAACCACTCGAGAGAAAATAGAGCCGCAAATTCCGCATCTAAAAGTATCCACCTCAACCTCTACCTCCTCCTCCTTCTGCTACTCCTCCATCTCAGTCAAATCATGACTGGTACTCCCAACGCTCGAAGTGCCTCGTTCTCCAACACCCTCTCCTCCTCTTCCTCCTCCTCCAACTCCGCTTCTCTCTCCTCCTTCTCCACCTCTTCCTCCTCCACCTCCGGTTCTCTCTCCTCCTCCTCCACCTCTTCCTCCTGACCCCTCTCCCTCCTCCTCCTCCTTCCTATCTTCCTCCTTCCTGCCTTTTCTCCCTCCTTCCTCCTTCCCTTCCTTTTCGTTCCCCCCTCTCTCACTACTCCCTCCACCCCCTTCGCTTCGAGAAGGTTTGAATAGGACGACTCAAAGGCTGGGTGGAGGAGGAGGAGGAGGAGAAGGAGGAGGGTGGGTGAACTCTCTCACCCACCCAACAACTGCTCATTAAAAGCAGCAGCAGCAGCAGCATCTCAGCAGCAAGAGCAGTAGCAGCGGTGGCATGGTGATACGAGCACTGCCAGCTGTTTTGACGTTTGGTTCCCTACACAAACCTTTAAGGTACTGACGACGACGACGACCAAATCCAACTGGTCGGGTCGTCGTCGTCGCTGCCGAGAGAGAGAGAGAGAGAGCCGAGAGAGAGAGAGAGAGAGAGAGAGACATACGAGGCCTTAACGTTTTAGGGTTACGGTGGAGCCGGTGAGGGGCGGGTTGTCTGTGTCGGAGTCTCACCCTATAACCGTCCCCCCGCCCCCTCCCGCCCCCCCAGGCACCCACTCCGTGTTTGTTAACACGAGATTTAAATGGCACTGTCCCTACTGGACTTAATGAATGGCGACAAGCTCGGCTGTAAAATATCAGGTGGCTTTCGGGGCCGAGCTGCTCCCAAAGCTCCTCCAAGTTTACGTCGGGAGATCAGGAGGAGAGGCGCAAATAATCTCCTCCATAGAGTCGCGGCTTACTACTACTACTACACCTTCCTTCTTTAAGACCGAAATATATATATCTATATATGAAGGAAAGGACGGACGGGGTTTGCTTTTCTTTCCTTTGAGGTCCGACGGCATTCTCCCCTATTTATCCTCCTCCAATAAATTAGCATTGCTGGCACTCCCACATACCTTTGAAGTCGTGCCACCGTTGACGCATAAATATTAATCCCGGGGACGTAAAAGTAAAAGAATCCCGGGGACCCAAAATGAAATTTAATCCCTCGCTAGAGGCCATGACGACGACGACGAGAGATCTGTTCAAAGATATACATATTTTTTTTTTATAACTGGAAGCAGCTTGAGAAGCATTTAAGAGTGATCATGTTAGTATACAAGCGGTTCATTAGGGGCGGGAGTTGTTTGTCGTTAAGATATTCGGCGATAGAAACTGGAAAAGGACGAGGAAATCGGAGCGCCAATATGGCGGGCGAGATGTTACTCGCGGTAAAATGCCAGAGTAGTGCACCCTTTGACATCGCCATCCGCCATTCCGCCCCTACTTCTTCGAAACTCTATAAAAAGACTATAGATTAATTCGTATGCTAGCTAACTGCCCTCACTCTTCTTTCATCCATCTTACTATCAGCTAAAAAAATAAAATAAAATAAAATAAAATAAAAAACTAATTACGTCATGTCACCTTCAGAATGTACAAAGAGTTCAATGCTTCTACGTTAATTGCTCCTAGTCAAATATCTGTTAACTTCTCTTATCTAAATCATTGTTAATATCTCGTATTCAAATCATCGTTAATATCTCGTCCTCAAATAATTGTCAATTTCTCTTATTCAAATACTTGTTCATTTTTCTCATTTAAGTAATTGTTAAACTCCCTTTTCCTAATTACTTGCTCATTTCTTATTGAAGTACTTGTTAATTTCTCTTATTTAGATTCTTGTTCATTTCTCTTATTCGAAATTCTTGTCATTCTCTTATCTAAATTCTTTTTAATTTCTCTTATTGAACTTCTTCTGTCATGTTTCCTTATTTCAACGCTGGTTATTTTCTCTCGTATAAATAATACGTGCGTTGACTGATAACGTTATTTACAGCATCGACAAAGAAGCAGAGCTTCCTCCCATCCCATCCTTGTGAGCGCGATAACATATGGCGACAGATGTGTTCGAGCTGATGAAGCTATACTAAGCCGCTCACACTCACACACACACACTTGCTGTAACACCAGCACCAGTAGCAGTAGCAGCAGCGACATGGGCAACAGCAGCAGCAGTAGAAACATCATATCGAGAGAGAGAGAGAGAGAG